>NW_026623770.1:17850-73288 GCF_030028575.1 Malurus melanocephalus | reverse complement strand
TAATTCTTGTGAAGCTGTAACTACAAAAAATCGTATTTTAACAGTATTGTAGCAATAAAAGGAAGCTAAAATATATGTATGTAACATCAGTCTTTCCCACTTGGCAAATACTGAAATGAAGGGAGCAGAGTCTTTTTGTCTTAGATTTGTCCAGAGTAGAAAATATTATGTGCTTTCCACTTAAAAGACAAAAAAAGAAGACTATTAACTGAACAACACTGCATTTATGTGTTCCCAGCAACAAAGAAACCAGATATAAAGTAAAATATTTACAACTTGGAAGAATTCCTTGTGCAATTTGTAACAGGTCTACCTTATGAGAAATTTTTGAGGCTGAAATTATTAATAGTATCTTTGCATTAATATTTGCTCACATGAATGGGAATACTGAAACATTAAACATATTTCTGTAACTATTACAGAGTATTTTTCCATGTGAATTCCTCCCAGAAAACCTTATGTACTGTTTACAACTGGATGAAGAAATGACCAAAGATGGGAAAAATTAAAACTGTTGGCACATCATGACACAGGTATGAACTGTAGTTATGGTTTTTGGTGTGTTTTTCTTCATCCTAGGTTTTAATAAAAAATACTGTGAATATGCACTCTGGAAGCTTAGAACATATATGGAAGGCAGAGTAAYTATGAACAGATGAAAAGAGAATAAGGTTGACTTAAAGCACGGGAAYTTTAAGCCAGGTTAAAAAATTCATTGCAGCACAAAAACCAGTAATGACGTATTGTTAAGGAGTCCGTAGAACACTACTTAAGGGTCTACTGACACGTGTATTTTATGAATAGCAGAGTCATATGGATAGTATGTTGTTGAACAAAATGCTGCAAGGACAAATTCTAAGGGTTCTCGAATGATGTGTAATTACATGGAAAAAATTTGGTATTTACAGGTGGATTTTGCACTTTGATATAAAACTGCATACTTGTTAATATTTCAGTCTGGACATCAAGTTCTTTAAAAAAATTAGTGTAAAAGTTTTTGACTTCTAGTTGCAGGCACTGATATTAATTTAAAAAAAAAAAAACAAAAACATATGACCCATGGTATTACGATTAAGAATAATTTCCATAGAATAGAAATACTATTGAAATCAAAATTATAAAAATACATATACACTGGCATGCAAAATGACATCCAGTGCAATATTACTCTCCTGTCAGTCCACAGTGGGAGACTGAAAAAAGTGCAGCATATACAGATGTCAGTAAAAGCAGCCTGGGGGAGTCATGATCTCACCCAGAGGAGGAAGACCTTTCAGCCTACTACTCAGGAGTGAAGATGAGACATGCCATCCCCTTCACTGCATGTGCTGCACAGGTCAGAAAGCAGTGCAGGCCTCCCAAAAGGAGAAGCACAAAAATCACTCTGAAGCACAGACTGACCAATCTGCATGAGCCTACTTAATGAGATCAGACATTTAGATGCTCTTTAGAGTAGGTATCAGTGAGGTCAAAATATTGCTCTTGGTTTACCATTTGGGATTTAGGCTGCAGATGACAAAAATAACAGTCTTACTCATAATGGAAAAGATTCACATTTAATATTTGATTTAGGATACAAGTAACCTGCTGTTGCCTTTCTCCATTAAGATTTTGCTCAGCCATAACTAATTTCCCCAAGAGTACACAGTATTTTCTTTAGCCGCCTTCTTGTTCAATGTCTCCATTTTCTCTGTGTGCTTAATCCTTAACTAAAACTATCTATTAACTTTACAGGGACAAAATTAACGTGGAGTTAAGTCTGGGTGGAATGGGGCTGTGTCTAACAAATAAGTGTGCAAATTGTGTCATGTGAAAAAGCATTAAGAGTAGTATTTAAAAACTGATCAAAATGATCTCTGTGGAAAGCACAGATGTTTGAGAATAAATAGGTATAAGGCCTTTTACTTAGGAGAGCCTTCCAACAGCTTTAAGATCAGATGTGTTCAATTTTCTGTGTGATACATCCAAGACCACCATTTACCACTCAGCTGTAGTTACTGTAACGAAGTACAGCATTTTGAATTGTTCAAGTTATCTAGGTTTCTGTACTTGTTAACCACTACACTGAGTGAGGTTATGCTGCGTAATTATTGTGTTGGTATTTTGGTAGCATTTTTGTTCATACACAAATCTGACTTTACAATCCGGGGAAGAACATCTCTCTATTTAAACACCTTGCAGTAGTTGTGTCCCAAATGAGGAGAAAAACAACTGCCAAAGAAATTAATGTATTTGTAAGCATCTTCTTCTGTACAAGGATGTTCTCTTGTACTGATTGCTACCTGTTTTTCCTGTTATTTAATCCACTGACCCTTAAGAGAGAATTCTGGAAAATACTGTGCAGCTAACAAGACCTCAAAAACTGCATAACCCATAGCTCAAGAAGGAATTCAAATAGGACAAGTGCTGCCTGAGAATGTCATCTACAAAGTGTAAGAAAAGGCTTTCTATGATTTATTCTCCTTTTCTGAATCAACTTTTCTTTGCTCAGAAATAGCCCAAGTGTTATGTTTGAACCTCCCTGAACTTGCCGGAAGACTTGGATTTGTCATTACCTTAATCCTTTGTCTAAAGGGAGCTATACAATAAAAGTGCAGCGTTTAAACAATTATTAACAAGTTTGTTCATGTTTCAGCTGGAATTAGGATCTCTTTGAACTATTTCAAGGAACTGATTCTCAGAAAAAAGATAAAATTTAAACTAAATGGAAGTCAAAACACAATCTTGAAATAATTTAGCCTAGTTAGTTCTGAGTAGGGAACATAAGGAAAACACTGTAGACTGGCAACAGAAGTGAAGATAATGAGTCACATCACTAAGAAAGGAAGAGATTTGAATTTTAAAAAAGGAAGAAACAACATGGATTCTTTGCCAAAGGAATATTTCCTTCTAAAATCCCTCAGAAACCAGGGGAGACCTCACTGCAGTTTTCCAGTACCTAAAGGGTGCTTATAAAAAACAGGGAGAATGATGTTTTGCACAGGCAGAGAGTGACAGGACAAGGGGGAACAGTTTTAAACTAAAAGAGGGGAGCTTTAGATTAGCTATTAGGTAGGGAYTCTTGCTGTGAAGGTGGTGAGGCACTGGAGTTTCAAGGCCACGTTTGACAGGGCTTGGAGCATCTTGGTTTGGTGGAAAATGGTCCATTCCAGATCCATCCCAACCCAAACCATTCTAAAATTTTTTTAATTAAGTAGTAGAAAAAAAGCAAGACATAATGTTTAAGAATCCTGAATAAAACCCACCAACCTTTCAGACATGCTTTACTTGCTTTTCCATTTCAGCAAGGCACTGCCCTGCCATCGCCAGGTGCTGTAAAGGTCTCCATGAAACAAATAAAAAAGCATTTGCCAGCTGCTATTTCAAAGGAACTTATCTAAAGAAGTGACCAGATTCTCTTTTGAACCTTATATAATATACACTGAAGTCAGGACTACCAGGGATGCTTTGGTACTTTAAAAGACATTTTTGAGCATATTGTGTACTTGTAGGAAGCACTGCTCACAACCTTAGCAATATGGTCCCCCTAGTTTCACTGTCACCTCATATTTCAAAGGCTTTTATTTTATTACTTTTTGTAYGCCGCCTGGGCTCATGTCAGGATTGAATGGATCCAGAGAAAGACCAGCTCCTATTCAGATCAGACTGCTGACCAGAAGGTCAACCATTCAATTCTGCAGAAAAAGTCAGTAGAACAACAGTAGAGCACAATGGCTACAAGCACTGATCTTTGTATTTGCCACACCCAGGTGCCAATTTTTCACTGTGATCAGTGTGATGTCTGAAGAAAGGTAGTGTGAGCTCTTAGTAAAAACTGTGTGAAGCTCAGCTACACAATCCACTTATTACCTTTGCGGAATGCATTGTTATGTAACTACAATTCACTTTCGCTTATGACCTTTCAGAATAACTATGTCAACAGAAACTTGTTTAACGTTATTTTGAAGCATTCTCAAGTCTGCAAAATTTACTCCTTCACAATGCAACAACAGGTTACATCTCCTATACAGTGATATTTATCAGGAAAGTTCACTATCAGAATCAAATGGTTTTGCATAATTTTATTATTCTGAACAAAAGATGAGCATTGAACACCTAACTCTAACCTAAAAGCTGGCCTTATTAATTCTATTTGTAATGATCTATCTTGTAGTTATGATGTATCTTGAACTACTACAAAAGTGGGTCCAATTTTGCTGGACCTGTCATATTTTGTCATTCAATTATTTATCTGAAAGATACTTTCTAGGAATGCTTTGACATTTGAAAYTATGAGGTCAAATATTATTCTTTAGGCCAATTCACAGTTAAGCCTTTATCCCTATTAATTACARAAAGTTGGTGTGAAAAAAAACAAAGCTTGTAGCCCCAGTCACACTGAAATACTGCCATGAAACCAGTAGCATCATGCAAGGTGTTCTCAGACATCCCAAATGCATGCTGTAGGTACTAGGCTGGTGTACACAAATCTTTCCCCAACACCAATAAAATGCAACTTAATAAACTAATAAATAACTTAAAAGCTTTTTACACAGTAAGATAGTTTATCACCAGCTTAAATTCATGATTTTCTGCATTCATTGAGTTTGTTTTCCCATATGGTAGGTTTGCTACATATTAAATATTTAGTTAAGCTTTTCCATTTATAAATGCTTATTATATGCCAAAGCTGTACACAAATTCAAGAGAAAAGGAACAGTAACATAAAAACAGCTAGAATTAGTTAAAAAACCCACCAACCTCTGCAAAGTCTAATATTAACTGTTTAAAAAAGCTATTGTATATAAATCCCCATTCCTGTTTTGCAAATACACAAAACATCTGAAAAACTGTCAGTAATTTTATGACTGGAATCTATCTCTCCAGTTAAGCACAAATTGTAATTAATACTCTGCTATTCCCACTATATAGAAGTTTTATTACACAGAAAATCTATTTAGCCAAGGTATATTAATTATCATTATATGGTCAAGTTAGCAGATTGAAGAGGCAAGARATAATGATTTGACAGAGCAGAAATTTTAAGATTAACAGTTTAAGTAAATCTTTTCTTCCAAGACAGTGTAAGTTCTTTAGCATAGCTAAGTACCTCCAAAGAGGCACAAAAACCAAATAGCCCTTTCAACTGAAGTAAAAAANAAAAAAAAAAAAAAAAAAAAAAAAAAAAAAAAAAAAAAAAAAAAAAAAAAAAAAAAAAAAAAAAAAAAAAAAAAGAAAAGAAAAATTCAAAAGTTTCATTTCAAAAGGGGATCTCGAAATTACTAGATTCACATACATCCCTGTGCCATGGTCCTGTAAGATACATTCGGTAATTTAAAATAAAGATTCCATATTTCATATCTTCATATATATTATATATTTAATATATAATATATATTTATATGCACATTACACATATTATACACTCTCAGTCAGCAGGATTAAACTGTTTTGTTTTGAAATGTTTGACTGGTGTCACTAATTATCTTCTATTATTTTGTGAATTCAATGGAATATATCTACTACCTCCAAAGAAGAAATTTAAAAGATCCAGATGGAATCTGTGGATCAATACTAGCACCAATACATATGGCCATTATTTCAAAATGACTGCAGGGACTGGAGTAATATATTTGTTATAACTCTCTTCTTACTGCACAAGCACTTCTGCAAAATATGTAGGCAGCAATACCTCTCAGGTACATACATCTATTCCTGTTAAATTTATATTTTATACAACTTTCCTTACTGTAATATACAGTATCTCTCTTGTTCTGTTGGATTTTTCAATTTTCCAAGGAGAAAAGTGATCAATAGCTATCCAACAGATTTTTTTTTAAAATCCCCTCTTTCTCCTTTCACTGTATGGCTCAGTTTCAAGACTTAATTGATAGGCAGCCATCATCACTATGACCAGTACCCGATGAATGCAGTTCACACTGACTGTTGATGCTTAAAACGCAAATTTTTGAGGTTGGCTTGCTGTTTATGGAAACCAAGATACTCAGAAGTTGCATCTTTCCAGCATGCTTACCACCGTCTATCACACAATAATGTCAGTCAGTCCCAATACTACAACACAATCAGTTACCTACCATTTGGGTAACAAAAATAACAAACCCAGCTGCAATTTTAAACATTTTAAGATTATTCACCCTGAGAACACGAAGGAAGTGTTTAAAAATAATTATGATATGTTTTCTCTTCACATATATAGTTTTTTTTAATCTTCATTCCTCTTGGGTACCTGGGTTTGTATCAGAATTTAGCCTCACACTTGCTTTATCAATTGACTTGCTCATGCCACAGTCAGGTACTGGTGATAGAAGAGCCCAAAAAGGCTTGTAGAAAAAAGGCAAGCAGCAATCCACCAGGTGAGGAAAGACAGGAGTCCCCGGAACAGGAGAGGAGTGAAAATATTCTTTAGGCTTCCCAAAGCCATTGTTATTTGTACTACAGTCACTTTCATCTTTCCATCTGCAGGGGGAGACTCAGAATAAACAGAATTGGGAAGCAGACTGTTTTCTCCTGGAGTGTCAGAATTCAATTCAGGGTAGATGCCCCAAGAATAATTACCTGTTAAAAAGAAACAAGATTTTTGTAGAATTAAAGTTCTGTTATTTCAATCACTCTACAGATCGTCTTCAATATTTTTATACACAGGCAAAAATGTTAAGTTTTCATAACTTAGTAAATACAAAYATATTCATCTGCATGGCTTCCTGGTCATACCAATAAGCTACTGAGGTGGGATTCATCTTATATTTAGACATCCTAATATCTATGTGTGATACAGCTGCCCTGAGACCCCTGTACGTCCTGGATATGAGTCATCTCACCACATGGAGATGCCTACTCCAGGGCAGGATGAATCACAACCTAATAAAGCCTATCTCTACCCATTGCTTTTTTGCAGAGAGAATGACATGACAACATGGCAGGCTGTGAAAGACTTGCCTCACAAGTAATAAAGAAAAAAAACAAACTAGAGTGACATCAGATCTCCCAGTAATCAAATGAACCCTGTATCTCATAATTCCCATTCTAAAAGCCTACTGAAAATAAAAAAGCTGAAAAAATTCCTTTGTGAGGTGCTCATGAAGTTAAATCAACCATGCTTTATGCAGTTCATTTTTAAAATACTGCTAAAAAGACAAATATTTCAACAGAAGTAAAGAGCTTAATTGGTTGTATTATACAATTTCTCAGAAACAAATCAAAACAAATGAGCATGTAATTCAGATATCAAAAGCAGCAACAGAAAAAACTGCCTAAAAGCCACACATGAATGTCTGAAACTGCAGGAAACTACAAGGTGCATTTGTACTGCAGGTACCCATGAATTCTAATTCTCTTTAGTCAGCCTGTGTAGAACACAACAAACATTTGTTGATCCTATTTTGCCTACCTAGTGTTTTCAAGAGCAGAGTTGTGTGAAGGAGCATGACCAATGGTGCAACATACTGCAGTGCAATTACACAAAGATAATAGAATACCCGAGCCACCTGGAAAAACAGAAGAGAGAAAAATTCATGAATCAAAGCAGACATTTATGAACATAAAAAACCAGTACCTATGCATTAAAGCCGTTTTAAGAGTAACTCTTAACATATGACAGACTGTCTTCAAAAGACCTAATGAAGAAATACCTATAATGAATTCTAGTTTCAGAACAAAACTTGAGAGAAATGCTGAAAGGAAATAATTAAAAGTATCAATTGTGTCAAAACAAACAGAATCAATTTTGCTTCTGCAAACTGCATGGCATCACTCAATGATTCCTATTTTAATACACCAGAAACAAAAACATATATGCTTAATTTTACAGGTTTCCAGTGATTTACAAAAGAAATCCTATTTCAAAAAAGAAATAGTAGTCACAGTCCAAAGCCCATAAAAAGTAAATGAAAGTTTGGTTAAGATTACAGTCCCTTTTCAAAAGCAAGATATTTTTAAGATTTCCAAGTGGAAAACATCTGTATTTTAAAAACAATGACAAGATGATTTTTATTAGATCAATAACAGCATTTAAATGGTCTTTATTTCAGGTATACACTATGGTTCATTGAAATCCATAGATACGTCCCTCTCCCTGCTTTCCACTTCTTCCATTTTTCTCAAGATTGTTACATTATATATTTTATATAAGCTATTTACCTCAAATATTAAACAAAATAAAGAAGGAAAAAAGTTATAAAATCAATAGCAAGCAAGCTAACTGGGTTTTTTAAAAAGAACAGAATGCAGGGTGGCAAAAAAGATGAAGGCAGACATGAGAGTTTTGGGAAAGCCTTTCAAGCCTCAAAGGGCTTCTTAATGAGCAAGCATCAAAAAACTAACATGAGAAGAAAAAGTAGTAGGACACTGGTAGAAGAAAAGGCATAAAGAAATATACTATCAAAATAGTATATTATTTTGATAGAAGAATATTTGATGGAATATGCCAAAAGTAACAAATTAAAAAATAATGATCACTGTAGAATGACAGACAGGAAAGAATTCACTGGCAGGAGCTCCTAAAAATGGTGAAGCAGACACGATTAGTAAAACAAGACAAGACTTTATCGAGTGACTATGGCCTTCTAAAAGAGAAGGTATGAAAATACTGGAGAAATGGATTTAAGGAATGCCAAACAGAGAAGACATTACTGATTTACAGATAGAATGAAAATTCCCAGTACTAAGTAATGCATTTATAGCAATTAGCACAGTTCTATCCTAACCAGTTGCCACTACATATATTACCTAACTTTTTTCCTGAAGAAAATTCCTAGCCACTTTATTTGTAAGTAACTACACACAATTCACTTATGACCTTCAGACATTCTAACTACAARTAATAATGACAATCGTGGGAGAGGAATCTTTGCCTTACAGTATGCTTCAAAATTTCTCTGCAATACATCTCAACTCAGTACTATCATGCAACACTAGAAAATGCAGTTTATTTTGCAGGYGACACAACACCACCATTCTACCTTGTCCATCTGTTCAAGGTGTGCTTTACTACTTCAAAAAAAAGAACCCTAAAAAATTTCACCTTGTCCCCAGTAAGACAGCTAGCTTTTTAATTAGGTGGGTGTACTTGAGAGTGGTTTGACAGAATTCAGTATTTGTCATTTTATTCCAAAATATAACCACCTTCTCATAAACTTTTCCTCAATTTAAAAAAACATAGTTGGTAACAGTATTACACTATTCTAYTGAAATTCTTTTTCATGTTGTAGTCAGAGATCACCTGTCATCAGAATGGATCTTTTTTAACAACTTCCAAATAATGGAGGACAAACCATCTACATGATACAGGTGATGCCTCTCTCTGTATTTTGGTTCACAGAACTTCTCCATAATGGCACTATTTTGTAAGAGATACAGTCTAGAAAGGTTCATTCAGATTTGTGGTCTGCTGCAGCACAAGACAGCAAACTGGAAAAAAAACACTTGCACAGCTGAAGTACTCCAACTATATAAACTCAGTGCCACCATACTTACCATTTTCTGTAAATCAACCATACTTATTCTACCAGCTTCCTTTTTCATCTGATCCACACTTTTCTGGGCTAAATTCAGATAGGCCTGTAAATGATGACGCATCATAGCCAACCGCAAAGCACACAACAGGATTATAATCCACAATCTGATGGTATCAAATGTATCTTCTGACATTCTGTGGATAATAAACAAAGGGTAATGCTGTTTTCCAGAGTCCACTAACTGCTACAGGTTTTTTTTTTRGTTTTACTTGTATCATCTGTAAAGTAGTTTTGAGGCTTATTGTTAAAAGCAGAACTCAGTTGCACCTTCCACAATACCCCTGACAGCAGATGCTATTAAATTTCAAGTCTTTCATATTTCTATGACTTTCACAGAGCTCTAAGACATAGTTTTATTCTCAATACCCGAAAGAATTTTTAAAGGAAATCTTACAAAGGAATGCTCTCTTTGCCCAAAGGTGGGTTCATAATGTAGTCCTTAGTGATTGGTTTTACCCACAGTAGAACCATAAATAAAGGTGCCAAGAAGTTTATATGTAGCAATGTTCTGAAAGAAGACAAAAAAGGGGAGATTAGTAAAAAAACACAATGACCATACTGTTGAAACACCGTATACATATTCAAAAGGAAAAATCTTAACTTTAAAATATTTGGGACAAAGATAAATAAGAAAATTACTTCCCTATTTTATATCTATGACTTACATTTCAACAAAACAGTAATATTACACATTGTGAAATCACACTGGATTTTGGCTTTAAAAAAGAACCGGAGAAACAGTTGCCAGAGGACAGATTTCACAGTTTAATGAAGCATTTAATTAGGAACCCTGACTAAATTAAACTTGGTACTTACATCCAATTAAAGATACTCAGAGTAGGAAAAAAAATTCCAAAAAGCCAGCACAGCTTTTCCCTATTAAAAGCATTGTATGAAACTGTCCAACAGAAATAAAAGTAGAGTCTTTTGCAATCTTTGAGTATGAAAAAGCAGAATGTACAAGGGGATACAGTTTTTGCAGTTCTCTCTGAAATTAATATCCTTCTTTATTTCTAAATTTTCTCCTCTATTTCTAAACCCATTTTCCCAATAATTTTTCATTACTAAAATGAATTGAGAACAGTTGAAGGGACTGGGTGGTTTTGTTAGTGYTGTATTTCCTTATTAACAGTCGGGTTTGTCTCCACCTCCACAACAGTGCTTCCCCACTACAGAAAAAACAATGTAATCAAAAGTTGTTCTAAAGAACACAAGACCTTCCTGAATACAAACTATGAAGCTTCCTAAAGCATTAAAATGTTCACATGTTTCAGAAGCTGTCATCACACATGAATTTAAATCTTCGGTTTCAGATGAAGAAATAAGTCCTGCTAGCTATTCAGTGTTGTTAGGGAATGCAACAGCATCAAGGAGCAGTCCAAAGCATTTCATTAGATAGTGAATGGCTTTTACCTGATCTTTTACTGATTTAAGAAATCCTACTGAGTCAATGGACTGGAATGTGCCCAAGGGTGGTTAGAAGCACTTTTACCTTTTTCTCTTTTTTTTTTTTTTTTCTCCTCATGGTACAGGAAGAAAGACTGAAAGACTCTTGAAGCCAGCTCTGGCAAAGGAGGGAATGTGTATGAAAACGGTACAAATTTGTTAAAGAGACTCCAAATATATGCAGGGAAGGATACCACTGCCAAAGAAAAACAATCAAACCAGTTCTCAAAACCARAAGGGACAAGATGATTTTTATTCTGCTTACAAAAAGCAAGGAAAACTTACTCCCTGTACCCATAAAAGAATCACGCTAATAATTTTGAACACATTAGGAAAGTGGTAATTAATCATTAACCTGTAAGTTTTTGCGTTTTTTCTGGTCAGTGTTCCCTCTAAGTGTTCCATTTCCTAAAGGAACAGATTTTATTTTGGTCTTTTATCGGTTGTTTAGTTTTGGGGTTTTTGTTGGGTTTTAAGGGAGACTGGTGCTTTTGGGGGGGCAGCTTTCAGTACTTGGGGATTTTCAGTTTGATTAAGGTTTTTTCTTTGATTTTTGTTGGTTTTGTGTTATTTGACTTTTTAATTGTCTTGGATGGGTTTTTTAAGCAGACAATGTATTTGCAGAGATAGACTCCTTTAGTCACTGTCAAACAACTGTAGTCAATAAATTATCTACTCATTGACCAAAAACCATTGGCAAGGACAAGTTACATTCAGAACCTATTATTATTAGAACTATCACTTGACAATTACTCTTTATAATGGCTTTACCTAATTATGCTGATATCTTATACAAGTTTTAACCCATTTAATGTTATTTTCATAGTGTTCCAGTTCAATAGTCAAAGTATTGGTTAGACTTTTGAAAAGAATTTGGTGTTGTTGCACGAAGTTACTGTCAACAAACAATATCCTCCAAAGATGCCAGAGAAGTTTAAATTTAAATTTTCATTTTAATGAAAACTAAATTAAATTGAATTTCATTTTATTTCAATTTAATGAAAATTTTAATAACCACACTCTAGTGGATATTAATTCCCCTTTCATCTTAATTAATGGATTTTTGTTTCAGAGTTTATATTTCTGCCTASGATGTCACATCCACAGATCAAGGAAGATGTTGGAAAATTTACAGAAAAGTCATAAGGAGTTTTAAAATACTGAGAACCATAAGAATCAAGCACCAAGTAGTTTATTTATTTGAAAAGAACAGATTAGGAAGTGACTTAGTGACAGTCTACACAGAGACAGAAATGTAACAGAAAATAAAACAAGCCAACGGCTGGCTGCTGTACCTGGACAACTACACTGAGTGCAAGTGTACTTGCTTCTAAATTTACCAAAAGTGAAGGACTCACTTCAAACAGATTAATTTTTAAACTGAGCATTCCTGAAGGGAAAGAAAAAAAAATGCAGTTTGAACAAAAATTATTTTCCTATTGGAAAACATACTGGCTCTCTTAGGAAATTTACCAGACTGGGCTATGCTGCAGAATCTTTCATTATCATGTATCGAACATCATCAGTCAAGATCTTTGAAAGTCATTTGGAGAGTTTCATCCTCCACCAGAAAACACTCAAGAGAAATAGTTACATTGGAGAGAACATTCTACTGTTTCCAAATGGAAAGAGGGCTGAAAATGAAAATATTCCTTTAAACTGGTATTAACATAGACMCTTACTAAATATTCTGGGTGATTTTTGCATTTTATTGTATGCTAAATTACTAAAGGCACAATACCCAGCTGGAAGCGTGGGTGGAAAAAAAATGTCTTTTGTTGTACTTCTTGAAGGTTATCTTAATTTCAATTCAGAAAGACATGATGGAAAAAGAAAGCTGGACAAAGAGACATTAATGGTGGAGCTCTGGCAGGAGAAAAGGAAAGCTCCTTTAACTGCAAGTCAAATTACAAGGCAAAGAATGTAACAGTGGCAGAGCATAGGTTGAGCAGAAAGTGGCAGGTGGGCAAGTCTGCTCAAGATGAGAAAAGCAGGCAGCAACAGAAGTCTTAAGTCACTACCTTCTTGTTGGAATAGTTTCCTTTGTTTATGTTTAGACATAAAAGATTTGAGACTGAGTAGCATATACCTATTTGCATATATTTTCTCTTACTGTGTTATTTTTTCTGTTGCTAAATTCAGAGCATCCAGATGCATTTGAGCCAGTCGCAAGCCAGGGAATGTCAAAAAAGCACCAATAAGTGAACACAGAACAGCCAGGAACAATTTGAAGGTTAGTTTAGACACAGGACCCCTAAAAGAAAAGAAAGGAAATAAGCATTTTCTTGGGGAGGAGGTTGGGGGAGCAGGGAATATAGAGACTACTTTCAACCCAACAGTAACTAACATTTAATTTAAAAAGCCAACAGTATTCTACAGGCTTCCTGTGGAATACCAACATCATTACAAAGCAATCAGAAATTAAAATTTTAAAAAATACTTTCAAAACCCAACCAAGTCACTTATTTATTTCCTAAAAAACCAGAAAACCTAATTTACTGCCTGTGAGGTGTTAATTTGTTAGTGGAGAAAAAGGAAAAAAAAGAGTATTTTAATATTGTAATTAACAACAAATTATATAACAGAAATAGCTAGAATAGAATGAATTTAAAGACTGTTTTTAAGAGAAGAACAGATGCCTCATAAATTTAACTGATCAAAGACAAAGTAGACACTTTACCGTTATCTATTAAAAAGCTCTATCAAATTGTTATTACTACAGCTTTTCACAGATTTATCTGAAATGTACATGTGGTAATTGACAAGTCTCTTCTATGTGATTAGTATAGTATATAAAAAAATAACAGGAAAAGCTTACAAACATCCAGGATCAACCAAATCACAGAATTAATTATACAATTAACAAACACAGGATTACAGAGGAAAAAAACCCCACAAAACAAAACAAAATCTTCCAGCAAACAACAAAAACATAAATGAAACGTAACTGACAGATTAAAGAGGAACAACCCCAAATCTAGTGATCCAAGTGAGTTTCAGATTCTTTCTTAATCTGTGTCATCTAAACTATCAAGAGACACCTCCATTAACTCAGTTGCTGCTAAAAACAGGCAAAGAACTGCAAAAGTTTAAAACTGAACAAACACGTAACATGAAAATGAATACAGAAGTTAATGACCTTGCAATTGCTTAGGAAAGCAGATTAAAGAAAGGCTAAGAAACACATGGGATTCAGTTCCAGTTTCCCATGAGTTTATTCATAAATTTCACTCGTCTAGTTTGAGGAAATGTATGTTTCCTCAAAAATAAAGACATGTCACAGCTTCTGCACGCTACTTGAGACCTAACAAGCAAGAAATTCAATATTCTGCTCCCAATGATGAAATAGTCCATAATTTTAGCACACATGTATAAGGAACTGTAACAGAAATCCATTTTGCAATATACACAGGCTGCCTATGACAGTATTCGTGTATTTATGTAACATCACAAGCTATGGGATATTCCTTCAATGGTCTACGTAAAACTTGGATGTGCTGTAGCAAGCAGATGTGTTTGCATGACAGGAACACAGTTTCAACCTGAAAACAGGATTGAACAACACAATTTACTCCTAATGTCAACAGTAACACAAACTCCATCTTGTTGCTTTTGCACATTCATCCTCTTGACTGCCATAGAAATGACAAAAGAACATTTACCTCTTTTAAACAATCCTTGCAAAGCTGAAGGCAAGTACTGTGAAAATAATGTTTACAGTTTTGAACTATACTTTATGAACGACAATCAAAATGTCAGAAATTATTTCCATTGAAATGAAAACATTAATGCAATTTCAGTTATTTTGGGTATTACCAGATTCTTTTCATTAGTCTCTTAAAACTATTGTAGAGGTTATAGTCACATACAAGAGCAGAACATGCAGGTCAAATGCTTGCTAAAAGAATCCAGATGGTTCAGTTAGAAATACCCAAATAAACAGACAAGTGAATTTCCAGAAACTTACTGGGATTCCAAACCTTGTTTTTCAAGAAACTGCATAGCACTTTCTGAGAAATTCGAGAATCCTGCAGAGATACATATATTTTATTTATTTTATTGCAGTACAAATGAATAATCCATTTTGTGAAATAAAATGCTAGGTACTAAGTCATCTTTTAAATAGTTTTTCATATGTCTAGCAGAGCTCTTTCATGTGCTAATTAGTTATCCACAATACAATAAAACTTGATTAACATAATCTGTAATTGAATACTTTGGGAAGATTAGAAAGGGAGTCACACTTTACTATGAAAGTCAAAAAGGGTTAAATATACAAGGCAAATAAATTAACAAAACAAACAACCTAGTCGAAGATCGCACTATTTAAGAAAAAGCAAGGAAAATATACAGGATATTATTTAGAATCTTCATTCCAAAGATAATTTTCTTAAGAAGCATATGATTTACACCATTCATTTTAACACAGATATTCTCAAAAATGCTGGAAATTATTTTTTTCAGATCATGCAATCACTACTATTTCAAACACAGCTATTTCAAACACTAAATAAAAGAGTTACCTGATTCCAATCCAAACTCTAGATAGTTTTCTGTCACAATGAGTATTGCCATTGCTTTCACAAAGAAGAAGAAACCAAAGGTGACACAGACTGATCTTTCACCTCCATCCTCAACTTTGAAATAATGGGTAGTCAATGAAAATAGTACCTTACTACACAAGAAAGAGGTCAAGGAAAATTAAATTTGTAAAGTAACTATAATTAATAATTATATTGTATTTCAGTCATCTACAGTAGGGCTCCTGTTCTATGACATGCATTTATTTCGTTTAATAAAGGTAAGACATATTGAGGCAGTTTCAGATTAAATTAAAAGATTATTATTAAAGCCTAAAAATCACGTAATGGGTAGCCTGGAATACTCTGGAGAAGAGTTTTGATCCAGGCTTACTTATAGTAAGAAAAAAGACACGTGAAAAGAYGAAACTTACACTTCTCTTTTCAAATAGAATCATTTTGTTTGGAAAAAAAACTTTAAGAACAAGTTCAACCATTAACCTAACACCAACATGTTCACTACTAAGACATATTCCCAAGCACTTCATTGATGTGCACACTTGAGACTTTTAGCTATCAAAGAGAGTTATGACAACAGCACATTGAGTACTATCTGGGAATGAAAAATCTATCCCATGTTCACCTTGGAAAAAAAGAATTAGCCTTAAAAACCATCCATGATCTGGTATGATATATCAAACCCTCTAATCTAGCCCCACTGCCACAAAGAGAAATATTTAAGACATCACCTGCTCTATTATCTTTTAATAAGGTTTTAAAGACCTTTATTGAGTAATCTTTTTTTTTATACATTTCTAAATTAGCTCTAAAGTGAAACAGATGAGGATAAACTTTTCATGATACACCGTCAACTCTTATTACAAACTGTAGCTCATAATTTATTTTATTTTCAAATGGTAGGCAATATCTAGCCCAGATTTAAATAAGGTATTTGGAGATCACTCCAGCCATTGCCTAATTAGGAAAAAAAAAACATGGAGAAAAAGGAAAAACAAGATTTTAAGGGCCAACTTTCCCCCCCCCCCACTATGCAATAACATAGTTGTATTTACCCATTTCTAATGCTGAAGAATTCTAATATATAGAGTACATGAAAACATTTTTGGGGGGTATTTACTAAAACATTTGAATAATCATCAGTTTCTCAAGAAATTATGATTATTCAATATCACACTTCAATGGGCAGCACACATTTAACATACACACTGCTGAATTTCACTATATGCAGAGAGATTCTAACATGCACATAGTGAAGTGGCCTAAGGACAGATTCTAATAATTCTAATCTCATAGTAATAACCTTCAGATCCCTTCATACTTCACAGAAAGAACTGACACATCTAAAGGAAGACTCATCGCAAATGGAAGTACATAATAGATCATACAAGACTGTGTTCTGGAAAGCTTTGTTTCTCTAATAGTACATGCTTAAACCAAGGGTATTTTTACAATTAGGGACATTAACTACAAATCGAAAACACCCTGAAGTAATACAAAAGACTTAAGAACAGTTGATGACCAACAGTTGTAACCTATAACCAGATTTATAACSCCCTAGATACTTTAAGACTTCAGCTATGGATTGTGCCTGAAGGATCTGGAAACAAGGAAAAAGAAAGCATACTAACAATACATCCCAATGATAGTGCAGATTCAGAACTCAAAAATAAATTAATTAATACGCAAACTACATACAACTGAAACCCTCTATTAGTTAAATAATCACCACAACTTCTATTTTTGTGTTGGAGAAAATGGAAGTACTATGGCTTGCTTCATCACTTCCTTTCACTGCATGACCTAATATTCAAGACCTACTGAAGGACTAATTTGGGAGTATTCAGTGCTAAATTAATGGATTGCCCACATCCCCCCTCCTCAGGTTTTTTTTTTGGCTACAAGAGGCACTACAGAATTGTGTACTTTGCATATTGTATATATTTGCAGCCACTGTAGAAACTACACTCTTTTACAAAATTATTTTATTTTTAAAATGACTGTGATTACAGAAATCTTGAATTTTATAGTACATAAGGTTGAAGTGAAAAAGATCCATGTCCTGTTCTTACCAAAACACATGAAAATTGTAAATTCACAGAAACACAGAATATTCAGAGCTGGACATGACCCATAATATCATGCAGCTCCTGAGCCTGCACAGCACCATCCCTAAGAATCACACTATGTGCCTGACACCATTGTCCAGCTGCTTCCTGAACTTTGTCAGGCTTGGTGATGTGAGCACTTCCCTGTGGAGCCTGTTCCAGTGCCCAAACACCCTGTGGGTCAAAAACCTTGCCCTGATATCCAACCTTGTCACAAATGAGTGTGCTTGAGATTGCCCAAAACCAGGTGGTGTTTCCAGGTGATCACATTGCAGCCTGGAAAAGGAGGAGGGCAGGGGGAATGCACCACCACAAACCTAAACCTCCCCTGAGTCAACTTCACACTATTTACTTGAGCCCTGCCATTGGGCACTACAGAGACGAAATCAGTGCCTGCCCCTCTTCTTCCCCTCATAAGAGATCAGTGCCAGCCTCTCTTTGCCTTCCACCAGGAAGTTCCAGACTGTGCTAAGGTCTCCCCTCAGTCTCTTCTCAGGCTGAATAGACCAAGTGAACTCAGCCACTCCTCATACGGCTTCCTCTCCGGATCCCTCATCATGGCTTCCTTTAGATACTCTCTAATAGCTGAATGTTTGTCTTAGTGCAGGACAATCCCTGCCCTTGCCCAGCTAGTGATGATGGGCCAGTTGGGCCTCCATTGCTGCCAGGGCACTGCTGACTCACATTAAACTTTCTATCAATCAGCAGCCCCCCATCTTTTTCCAAGGCACTGCTTTTCAGACTCCTGTTCTCCAGCCTGTCCATCCATACAGCCAGGGATGCCCTATCCCAGGTGCAGAATCCAGCACTGACACTTGCTGAAATTCTTATGGTTGGTGATGGCCCAGTCCTCTAATTTGCTAAGGGTTCTCTGAAGGGCCACCTCCCTTTGAGGGAGTCACTGCCCAGTTTTCTATCATCTGCAAACTTGCTTTGTATCCTTAGTACAACTAACTCATCACCTCTTAATGCACAGGCATAAAACAGAAGAAACACTTGGCAGCAAACACAAAATTGGTCTATATTGAACACTGACATATCATGTTGATTGCTTTCTGTCAAAAATAAGGAGCCAACAAAATTTTTCTAAAACTTCAATTATCATTGAATCTTCTTTCTTCTGCATAGATTAAACTCGAATTCTTAACTTCACACCAAAAAATAAAACAAAGGATGTGCAGTAACAACTACATATTAGCTATACTATAGCTATAATATAAGAGGTGGACACCAATTCTCTTGTCACTACTTACAGACAGGAAAAAGCACCTTTTGGACCAAGGATCTGCTCACTGACAAGTCAAAGGAGAAATACCTGTTCTGGAAGTAAGCTACTGACACTCAGTTCCCAATGTGAGTTAACTCTCTCTTCAAGCAAATTTTTACACACCACAAGTAAAAATTCTGAAAAAAAATTATCATTTATACTTCAGGCTACTTAAGAAAAGATTTCCCGTTCTCCTAAAGGCAGCACACATTTTAATTATCAAGGGCAGACAAGCATTAAGCATATTCAGAATTCTTCGCCAAGTGTAACTAACCATTAGAGTTCAAGGTTTTATATAACACTACCAGCCACTGCTAGTATTACAAACCAACTGAACAAACCACAACAAATGAAGAACCTCTAAYGAAGAACAAGCATTTATATAGAGTAAACAATTTTGAATATTGAAGTGGTTTATTGTCTGTAACTTACCACTTTATCCATTCTCACCTGCTGAGGGAACAGAAGATCTGTAGCAACTCCCTTTCCAGTTCACCTTTCCATAATATGCATTCTTGCAAGCCCGTATTCAAATCTACTGCTTTATTCCCTTTCATATCTTTAAAACACAAATTTCCTTCCTAAAGCATGTGTCTGAATTGATATGTGGAAAGCAGTATGCATCAGACAGATGCAGCAAGCATGTGTCTGATACTGCCTTCTCCAGTAAAAAATAAAGCAAATGAACAGCATTCTCCACAACAAAACAAACATTTTATGGTTTGATACAACCTGTTTCTAAATACTCCACTTTACCTCAGCTTCAGAGGCCAGTTTAGCTTTCCACAGAGCATTGACGACACACCACCTCAGCTCTTACAGCAGTTGACATATCTTATTTTCTGTACTGTATTGAATTGTATTGAAATGCCTTGAATGTATATTAAAGTAATAAATTAATGTATGTATTATTGCAATAAACTAGTATAACACAGTACCATCCTGTTCAGGAAGTATCAGATTAAACATACTGAAAACAAAATATGGGCAATAAATCTCCAAAGTCCTCTAAAAGCTATACTTTCTGTACACAAAGCTATTTCTGATTGCCAAACTGAGCAAAACCAAGTTAGTTTAGAACCACACATACCACAGATGAGCACTAACTGTAYATTCACATACATGTAATTTACCATAAATGGTTTCGTATTAATGTTAACAAGCTACCGACATCAGCATTTACAAATAGCACACAAAGCATATACATTATCCAACATAGCATTAGCTCACACGACCCTTTTTCAAATGCRAAATATTTGTGTATCCTGCTCATCAACAGCGGAGAGATTTATATGAATTGCAGAATGATGTAAACTATTTGGAACAGGTAGAGGGATTCAAGAAAACTGAAAAGGATACACTGCAAAAGTCAACACAAGCAGACACCACACTATGCTGATATTCATTTCTTGTGAGGGCTTCACGATGCTGTAATAGGCTTCTGTCACCACATACACAACTGTAGCAGCAACAGTAAAATCCACTAACCACTGATATTCTGGAAAGTAATGCAATGCTGAAAAATAAAAGTTTGTGAATGTTAAAGGTATGTTTTAAGGTGTCCTGGTGTAGCTGAGTATTTGTATTCCTACCATCTGCTTATGACAGAGGAAAGACAAACAACCCTTCTGTAAACATCAGTTGAGACTGTTCTGGTTTATTTTGTGGTGTTCCTCCCTTCAAGGACAGTGGGAGGGAGAGGTACAAGTCACACACATTCCTGGAGTGGGTGACTATGGTGGAGTGGGGAGGAGGAAGCTGCTCTCTGGGACTGCTCTTTTTCCTTCTTCTTAAGACTTGGTTTTTTTCGACCTTTTTTCATCATCTGAGAATTAGAAGATTCCCGTGGCACAACAGGCAAGGAAAAAAAAAAAAAATCCTCCAGTGAACCACCGGGGCGACTGTCCAACCCCTCTGGGGACCCCCGGAAGGGAAGCCACTCCCAGGAAGAAAGAAAATACTTTGAGATTCAACAGCTGGTTCCACAGGTTCTTTGTTCTATAACATAATTTTTTCCCCCCTCTCTTCTTTGTACCTTGTGGGCAATAAATAGTGGGGTCTTTTTTTCCCTTTTTCTTTTCACTTTCCTCTCGGTGGAAAAAGTTTGTTTCTAGAACTTGGGTGTGGAAGGGAGGGGGCTTGCTGGAACTCGGCAGTGTTTGCCCCCCATTAAATTAGCTCAAACCACAACATAAGGCAGTTACTGATATATATAGACTGGAGTAGCAATGAACAGCGGTTTTCAACTGTGTATTAAAATGAAGTTTAGGTAGACTCACATCAAGTGAAATGCACAACAAGAAAAGTCACTCAACAATTTGAGCTYCATTCTTCACTTACGTCTTTCAATGTTACTACTCAAATTCATAAGGCTATGAGCTCTTACTATTTTATTACCTCAATTTTTATACATTAACATCCTAAAACAACAAGCACACTTAAATTATATTTCATAACACAGAAGTAAACAGTTTTCCAGTTGAGTCTAGCTGCAATTCCCAGTGAGAGGCATTTTTTGACCCTTTGGTAAAGATTAAAAGCTCACTGGCTATCACTTATTATATTACAAATAAATACTTTATTTTAAAAAGCCCACCATCTAAGATCGGATTGTTCTTTGAGATTTTAATACATCCTATAAAGCAGTAACCCTTGTGTAAACTTCACGGTAAAAATTCTGGGGATCGTAGTATGTTGCGCACAGGTTGGATGTTATGGAGAAAGTTCCCACAGCTGTTGGAAACTGCAAAGAACAATTTGTGACAACACGGTATAACCTGTCCCTACCAAACACCTTCTCTACACTTACACAATTTGAAAACATTACTTGAAAATCTAACTTGACTACAAGCTACCTCTTGGCAAAGATATGAAACTGGGCAAACTTTGTATTTCCAAGTCCTATACTTATACTGACATAATCATCTGGTTAGATTCACCCAAAAATTGTATATACAACTTTTCAAACACAGTCAAACCCTATCCAGTATCACTCAGATTGACAATTAAGTGCTATAATTTTGAGGAAATAACACTAATTGAAACCTGTGAATGCTTTGTTGATTCATGTCCGATCTTCAAAAATTTCATTTGTTACAYTAACATTGTCTTCCATAACTTAAGCTGAGAAGTCTCCTGCATAGGGCTCTGCATCCTTTCTTTCTATACTTATCCAGAGAGCAGATAAATGTAAAAAACTAGAGAAAATATGTATCACAAGTACCCATACATGAATTTTCTGTAACAGAATGACTGATTATGATTAAGTAATCGACAATTACCATCTAAAAGAAAAAGTAACTTCCAAAATACTTAATGCTGCACATTTCTGTATTGTCACTTGCTGTTTTTAAGCATTTTACCTGAATGTTTCAGATGGGTGGTTGAAAGGCCTTAGTTCCAATGCTACAGCACATTTCCTATTTTAGATGAGCAGAAAGTGCATGGCTTGACATCTGCTAATTGTTACTTTCTTGTACAAATCTACAAACTTCATATTTAATAGGCTACAATGTTATTTTTTTGATGTGGTCTCATATTGCTATGGAAGCCTGATACAATAGACATGATTTATGCTGGATTTCACTACTCATTCCTTTCCACAACACTCCTACTAACATGTCACCCCTGGAACACAAAAGGAGATTTAGCCCTTTACTACCTGCTTTATGAACAGTTCTACTTCTCTTCATTGTCTACAAAAAAGGATATTTCAGCATTAATCACAAATAAACACTGGAAAGAAATATCAGGATGCATTAGAAATAATATATTATTGTTTGCACACAGTTACGCTTACCAATAGTGTCCCTTTCTGTTACTGATTTTGTTTCCAGATGCAGGTCAATATCTTTTGGAATGGTTAAGGGTTTGTTTTCAATATGACCATTATATTTTCTGTAAAGTAAAAGAAAATAAATAATACAAGCATGGGTATGACAAAATAAACTTTTTCAATATATAATGACATTTCAAATTCACAGAAAATACAAACTGTTTTTTTCCAAATACAAGTATTTTTTATGCACCTGGCGTAAAGTACTATTTCAAGTTCAAATCTTGAGAAATAACCAGGTATGTCAATAGCTCCCACATATAACTTGACAGATTCTGACATACTACTGTGGTATTGGTTTAAATGGCCTCCAGGTGCTTTAYTCCAAGCATGCATCGGGTCAAGATCCAGGGGACAGTATTTATTTCAGCCCACTGATTATCACTAATCAGAGCTGTGTGTTCCCAGGGTCAAAAAAAGAAAAAACAACCTCACATTAGTCCTTCTTGTCACAAAAAGCAAGTACATCATGAGCTGGACTACTCTAGATCCTTTAAAGGTCCAACCTACTAGCCATCAAGCAAAGGTATTTTTAAGGTATCTTTCTAATCCAAAAAGGTATGTATTTAAAACAAAAGATGGTTTTCACCTGGAGCTCTCAAACCATACCAATATCATGATCTTCACTTCCCAGAAATTAAGTCACATTAGTAGACTTCAAATAAAAAAAAAAACAGCACCCCATTAAAAGAACATGAACACTGTTACATGAATTTAGTCTGGTAGAGCAGCATTACTAACTAAGGTAAAACTTAACTTTCCCACTATTTAAAAAAAAGGAAACACATTAAAGCAGATCAGATGATTTGTTAGATTAAAAGAATTAAACTCTAAATGGCTAGAAGAAAACAATAAATGCCACATTTGAGAACACCACCTCTGAAATTAGAAAAGGAGTGGTGGATTTTCCATAGAGAAATGAATTACTGGGATACAAGCATTAAAAAGAAATCCAATCAATCAGGAACTTAGTTTTCAGGAATTTTCATCTTAGCTTATATGCAAGATGAAAATACAAGCAAAAGGCATTAATAATTTTTTTCAGGTTATATTAATGCTTAGTATAACTAAAATAATTTTAATGCACAAACTGAGGATAGGCATCTAAAGAATTACTCAAAAAATTCTTGAGTTGCGTAAATATACATATGAAGCCCCAAACACTGCCCACTGATTTGACTACTTGCAAGCTCCTGTGTACTTCCCTGCCCCCAGCTTACTCATGATTATTTTCCTACTGCTTGTATCCAGGAGTACAACTCCATCTTGAGTAAGACGAGTATTTTGATCACTGATCTCATTTGAGATCAATAAAACTTGGTGTTCCTACATTTTAATTATCCCAGGGGCCTCACAATCCAAGAGGCATTGACAGAACATACCCAAGATTATTGAATGCTTTAATTTAAAGTAAATGACAGTAGCTACGGATCTTTTCATTAGTCTTACAATGTAATAGAATACTATTACTGAACTATTCTGAAGCAGAAAACCTTCATGTGCTATTAAATAATATTCATGTGCTATTAAAACCTATAGCATAATATACTGAGGTTCAACATGCAGTGAATTAACTAAAATTTCACACTATAGCTGTTTCTAAGGCTAATTTTCAAGCAAGCTCCTTGTACCTCCTTTCATCATTTCTCTTTTAATTAGTTCAGACTGTGAGTGTATTTAAGTAAGAAGCAGGTATTACACTTTGCAAGACTATGGGCTTGACAAAGCGGATTCTTCATGAAAAGACATGGACAGTATAAAACAGATGCGTCTTTATTTCTCCCACAACTGTTTCACATCTTCTTGTTGAGATAACTCGCAAGATGTGCATTCCATTATGTGCAATTTAAAACAGTAAATCAAAGCAACTCAACAGGAACAATGCCCACTTAACTATGGTTCTTCCTGAACAAGTTGCCTCTTTCAAGGACACAGAGGTGTGTATATTCATTAAAAAAAAAACGGTATTATTAATTCCGCTGTTAAACGAGCAAAGCAAATAAAATATCATTTAAGCATCCACATTACTGCTTCAGTTTCTTGAGGTTTTATATTTCCCTGTGATTAAMATTTAGCCTTGTACAATCACCTACTACTACTATTGCAAAAGACTGGTGAGGCTGAGGAAAGTCAATAAGACCAGAATACAATTATTATTTGGCAGTGTAATTGTGGTTTTTTTTTCAGTTTAAGGCTCCTATGGGGGGGACTTAAACTTCTAATTACATAATTAAAATTATTTTACATATGAATAAATATCACKGGTTAAATGGATAGCAATAAACTGTGATGTTATTCACAACTGTTTTGTTACAGAAAACTGTYAAGATAAAAAGAGATTCTTAATTTTAAGGAACGTTGAATAAAAAAAAAAATTACTGCTTTACTTAGAACTATTTAACTCGGAGAAAGGCAGCAAATGATGGTACATCCACTTGGCAGCCGGTCACTGACTTTGCTCCACAAGGCTTAGTATTGGGCTCAGTCCTGCTCAAGATCTCTGCAGATCATCTGGACAAGGGGATCGAGGGCACCTTCAGTAAATCTGCAAACACTTTATTTGGGTGGGAACAGTTGATCTACTGGAGACCAGAAGGCTCTGCAGAGTCTGGACAAGCTGGATTAATGGGCCAACATCAATGGTGTCAGGTTCAACATGACCAAGTGCTGGGTCCTATACTGAGGTACAACAACTCCAAGCAGTGCTACAGGCTGGGGCAGCCACTTGAGAACAGCCCAGCAGAAGAGGATCTGGGAGTGCTGGTCAACAGTGGCTGAACACAAGCCAGCATGGGCCTGGGGGCAAGAAGTCCAATGGTAGACTGGCTTGGGTCAGCAGTAGCATGGGCAGCAGGACCAGGACAGTGACTGTCCCCCCATAATCAGGACTGCTGAAGTCCCATCTAGAAGCCCTTGTTCAGTTTTGGGCCCTTCACAATCCAAAAGACATTGAGGTGCTTCAGCGAGTATGGAGAAGGGCCGTGGAACTGGGAACAATCTGGACTACAAGTTTGATGCGGAGAGGCTGAAGGAGCTAGGTGGCTCTGGCTGGAGAAAAGGAGGCTCGCAGGAAACCTTGTTCTCTACAACTACCTGAAAGAAGGCTGATAGCCAGGCAGGGGTTGGTCTCTTCTCAAGGTAACTAGTGATGGAAAAGAGATCACAGCTTCAAGTTGTGCCAGGGGAGGTTCAGGATGGATCTCAACAGGAGATTTTTCATGGAATTGGTATGGCTGCCTAGGGAGGCAGTGGAGTCACCACCCCTGAAGGTCTTCAAGAAATGACTGGATGTGGCCCTTAGTTCTAATGAACATGGTAGTGATCAAAGGTTGGGCAACATAATCTCAGAAGTCTTTTCCAACCTAACTGAGAATCACAGAGGCAAATAAGATTGCTAACCATGTTGCTTAAGAGCTAGGACACAGTAGGAAAATATTACATTACAATTATATATGAGCAGTTGTATTAGTACACAAACATGTACTAATTTGAATCTTAAGATTTATAAGAGAGCTCATACTGGGATAGAAGAAACGGGTAAAACAAATCTCCTGTGCTACCAAAAAGAAAGCCAGAGCGGGCTGGTTTTTTTAAAATACAGCTGATTTAGAAATATTTCAACATGGCCAGCTCCAGCACCTCAAGATGTCTCCACTCTTGATGAAGCTGTACTTCTGGTAAGGCTGATCAGAACTTCATGTTTGAACACCAGAAATCTGTTTCAGCTTAAGCTGGTAGACAGTTACTCTATCCTCCCAGGTGTCTTTTTGACAGGTTCAACAAGACTAGCTCTTTTAGCCCCTCTTAGTAAGGTAGACTTTGTTTCCTGGTTGATCCTAGCAACTCTGTTCACCTGTTTATATACAAAATTAGTTTTTCTTGCACACAAATGGTCAGAACTGTACACAGGAATCCAGATAAAGTTCTACACTGGCATCTTGTCCAAGAGGAATAATATGGCACTCTTTCTTCACTAGAAATATTTCACATAATCCTTCCTAAGAGCCCACTTTACYTTTTTCGCAGCTGTGCTAAGAGTGGCTGCTCATAATAATCCTATGGTGAACTATTGTACTCAAATCTTTCTTCTCTTGCTTCAAGATGAAGAGCTACAATCCTAAGATTTATTTTATTCCGTTTTTATCTAAATGAATACATTCACTAAAAAAAAACAAAACCCTTGCCACCAAATTAGCATTTCACMGACATTTTGTGGATGGAAATAAATAATTTCTGCACAACTCGGGAATGCTCAACTCWGTTAAACTGAAAGAACACATTTTAGTAAAGAACTGTGACAATTAATGAAAGCAGGGCAGTCATACGCAACTAGAAGTTTTTAACCCATACTATGACAAATGTTGGTTGGCAAAGTTGTTAGATGAACCATATCATGCTGAAAAAAAAAACAAAAAACCAAAAACAAAAGAAGGGGGAAGAAAACCTTAAAACAAGGATTTACCTATCTTTTTTACTCTTCCCTCTTTGCTTCCCTGCAAGAATCCGTAGTTCTTCTTCAGTGGGATGCTGATACCACCGTAAGCTAAAGAAAAAGAAAATTTCAAGTAAGACATTATTAGCAATTTACAGCATAACTTTTAAAAAACTATTTCACAACACAGATTTATGTGTACTAAGACACCTGTCATTTGCCACTCTTAAGCACAACACCTCTATGTGCCAGTACCAACCGTGCCTGAACTGAACTACAGGTAAACTTCTCTTCAGTATGAGGCCTTTATACATAATTAGAAAGCTTTACCACTTTTCTTATTCACATGAAAGACCTTCAGTTTTCAAAACAACAGCTTTCAAAGTTACCACCAAATACAGCAAATGCAGTTGTACAAAGTGGACAATTTCACTAGAATAATGATACCATTACAATTAATCATCAGAACCATATTCTAAACAATTTTATAAAGTATAATTATATCTCCCCACAACCAGCAATTTTCCAGAATCTGAAGYATTATCTAGTAATCACTACCAATCTTTTTTTAGAACCCAACTAAATTGTAACATCATTTCTTTCCTTAAACAACTCCTCAGTGACATCTTCAACTCCTACTAGAAAAAGCACTATTAAAAAAAATCACTAATTTAAATGTAGTTGACCTACAAGTTTTTCCACTTTCACAAATTAATGCACCATTGATTGCTATTTTATTTAAACGGCAAGAAGTGGCATGGATGTTCTGAAGAGGACAAACAGAGATAATTAAATGCCTAAAATGGTACATTTTACCTAAATCTCTAAGAATGGCAAAAATTTCATTAGCTGAAACAAGGCCTTTTCCACATTCAACAAGGGATGGCTACTGTCTGGATCCAGGAAGGAKATCACTCTGATTTCCACTCTGAAATGCTGAGGTGAAGGAGACCAAGTATTAACAGGAATAGACTTGAGAAATGTATGTGGAAGTAGAGGGCCACTAATTGTCAGCCATGGTGACACAGGTCAAGATAGAGATGCTAAAGAAATCCAYAAACACCACTTCATATTAAGAAAACTTCACCAAGCAGGATCATTCAAATCCATATTGGTGAATTAGAGATTATGTCAATTTCAAAGAGTTAGTAAGGCAGATTTGGAAGGCATCAAAACCCAAACAATCTCAAGCCATTTGATAACACTTGATTCTCAGCTCTATTTTATGAAGGCTTAATTGCAAAGGAAGAGTTTGGGATCTCTTCAAAAGAAAAGAGTCAACAAAACATCAAAACATTGCACACTGCAAATTTCCCTTGAAGGAATTATTTGCCAGTTCTAAAACTGAAAACAGCAAATATTACAGATTTTGCATGAATAGTTTTTGAAGAGAAAAAAGGAACTGGATTTAGTGTAAGTGAGAGTGAAAGCTATTTCATTTATTTACTTGTATTATGTGTGGCCCAGTTAAGAATATGCGATTTGCAAACTATGCTGCAACTTTTAAGAAACTTTTAAGACTGAGACACACATAAAACAGAGAAACAACTTTTTCATCCAAGAAGTCAAACTACACTAGAGATGTTAACTTCTATCTTTCACATGACCCAAAGCAAGTGGGATGAAGCAGAGATATATTCTCCTGTTTTGTCTTTTACCATCATCCTGATCTGAACTTAGGATGCTAATAATAAAAGGCACATATGCTGTAAAGAAATGCTTGTACACCAACAAAGTGCCTAATGCAGCAAAATAGACAAAATTATTATTCTGTGTAGCATGCTAATACAAATCAAACCACGAATTAACCCAAAATTTGCTCTTAATTGTATTACAGAACTATGTTGCAAGTGATAGCTAATTACAACTAATAGGATAAAGAATTTCAGTATCTTGTAGTTGATAAACTCTACAAACACCTTGCATTAAAACCTCTAAGATATTTTCATAAACATTTTCATAAAGATAGAGCTAATAAAAAGTAGTTTACATGTGTTTCAGCTTAAGTATGTTTAAAACTTAAATCCCACAACTGATTACCCTGTGACCTTGACATAAGCAAGTCAGCCTGAAAAGCAACACTCATAGAGACATGACCTAGTTAGTTTGAATGAAGGTCATTAATGAATGCACAACAAATCATCCATTTTCTCCTGTCTTCCTGACATGGCTTGAAAATATAGTAACTTAAATAGCTGAGTGACTAAAAAGCAACATTTTGGCAGAGAATGTTTAATCAGAAAAAAAAATGCAAGGCCTATGTAGATATTTAGGCTGCCCATTCTTTCAGTAAATATATTTAGTTACATTCAAGATTTGAAAATAGCACTGATTGAAACAGTTTTTATTACTTAACAAGTTTATGTAAATAGCTTTCCAAGAGTCAATGATACCAGTGTATTCTACTAACAAGTAATTACCTTAAGTCTATCTATCCTAAGAATTCTTCTGGATTTTAAAAAGTCCATGTTTTCTTTTAACAGACTTTCCAAAAACACATACAGGCATCTTGAAACAAACTGGTCTGTCTTATCTGATGTTTATACTCCCTCCCATTCAGCAAGGGCTATCTATAGAGTATCTTGCTTTGAAAAGCCTGCCAGTCCTCTGGAAACAAAACATTCAAAACAAATCACTTAAAAACAACTGTTGGGTACCAAAGACTATTGAAGTCCTTTAACAAAAGAAAAGAAGAACAGGTGATAATTTTTCTCAAGACAGCTGGACTGCTTAGGAGTGTGCCTGTACCAGGACACTTAGGTATAAAACCCTCTACCACCTCACCTACACAGATCTGTCAAAAGAAAATACCACTGGCAAAAACACAGCACTAAGAAAAAAAAGGGTTAAAGATAAAATACAGTTTGTCAAGTTAACTAAGAAAATAACTGCTTTTCTTTCTGCCATTAAAATTTAGTTTTTTGTTGCAGTGAAGCTTCTGATTTGTTTTTATTTCTGGAACACAGCATTATTTCTGACTCTTTATGCAATTACTGTATACAGGGGATTATTCAGAGTGCCTGAAATTACAATGCACTAAAATACTTATCAGCTAAATAAAAGAATACTGAAAATCAACAATGAGATTTTCCAGCTATTAACATGCAAGGCAATAAGACTCCCATTGACTTCAGTAGGAGCAGATTTACCTAAGCACAAGTGCTGAAATCCTGCTTTAGGTATTTATCAATCTCCAGATACACAAAGATAAACAGAGAAATAGATTTTAAAAATATTTGAACAATAAAGTTCTGCCTATCACTGGGATATGGCATGCCTTTAAACAAGGGTACATTGAGTGCAAACTCCACAAGATTGAAGAACATGGTCATAATACTGAGAAACTATTTCAGAAGAGCAATTAGAGATTTAAATTTTCAAATAAAAGTTTAAATCAATCTTTTAAATACAACACAAAAAGTTCAACGGGTCATTTGGATAACTGCTGATAAAAATACTCTTGTGGCAGTATACCTTAAAAATGTATGGTAGGCAGTTTCATATTCACTAATGTAATGTTCTTTTTAGAGCACAAGAAACATGATCAACACCCTGCCAATACGGTCAACAGTGAAACTTCACACAACAATTAAGAGTATGATTACTGTTTGTGTTATCTACCTAACAATCACTGTTTTCTGTTATACCTCACACACTTCTAAACAACATTTACAGTCACTTCTAATTAGCAATTTGGGTGATTAAAAAAGAACAAGCTGATGAGATGCAGAGGAAAAAAGTCAATGGAAAGACTTGAACAATAATGCCCTCCATAGGACTATTAAAAAGGATACTCCTTCAGAAATCAGGAAGTAAGGATTTGATATTCTCAAAATTTTAACAATTACAAAAAACAGCACACTACATTCTAATCATACAAAGTGCTCCTCTTACCAAATGAAAAAAAAACACAGTGACTATGATCTTTTAAATATTTAACATATTGATTTAGATTCAAAACAGCTGCTCTTTTCCATTGTTATTATGGATACAGCCACACAGCAAATGCTCCCCTTGCAACTCATTAAGTCTGTCTGATCTGTTGTTATGAGGAAATAGTATACAGAAACTTATACTAATCCTGCTCTATGAAGTATTTAAAAAAATAGAATTTTTAATTAATACCTAACCATATGCAAGGCTAATCAGGAGGTGGATTATCAACAACATAGAAACAGTACAGAGGAAAAAAAATTCTTTTATTCTCCAGTATCTTGTAACTAAATTAGCTTTTTAATATTAAAGGATCTACCTTGTACCTTTAATATAGGAGCTGAACAACAGTTAATTTTATGACTGATACAATTAATAGCAACAAACAAGCATGTTCTTTTACAGCAACAGTGTCTTTTTACCTTGAGCCTGCAAATTATGAGTCACAATGCTGTGGTAATAAATTTACTAACTCAATTATTTTTTAAAAAACCTAACTAAATTAGTATGTTTACTGTTACTACTCCGATGCACAATTGCATGACCATATTCACACACTACAGCAATTGTTTCTTATCTTACCTGCCACTACAGAGAAGCCAACGAGCAAGAGAATAGTGAGGTATGATCTTCTGTATGACACTAGCCATTACCATGGTAACCACCAACTGTATACCTATCACACCCTGTGAAGTAAATTAATAACAAGTCAGTATGTGTTTTAGAAAAATTATGAAGTATCTTTTTTAAAAAATAAATTTCGTAATACTCGTATAARAGGCATAACATAACTGAGGAGGAATTGGGGAGGGGGATGGTATCAGACTTCTGCAGTGGTTTTCAAACAAAAAAAATCCCCTGAAACTTGCTACAATCACAAACTTCCCCTGTCACCACATTTAATTTTCCTGAAGAGGTCTAAGATCTTCCCCCTCATAATGCTGCCCTCATTATCTAGGTACAAATATTTCTTCTTTGTGTTTACTAACGTGTGGGTTTCTAGCTTCTCTGATTAAATGTCTTCAAGGAATACTCTCCACATCCCGCTCATCTTTTGCTTACCAGCTCAGTCCACCACTTTTTCCTGTTGATCTGTGAGTCATTACCTATGTCCTCTTTAAGTCCTAGTCTAAATACCAATCTGGCCAGGTCATCAGCAAAGAGGTGCTTGTCCCACTTGGCCAGATGGATACTGTCCCTTCCTAGCAGTTGTTGCACCTCAGGAGTGAGTCCTATGGTCATACAAGCCAAATTCATGCTATCAACACCTGCTGTTATATATGCAAAAAGCTGTTAATGTACAACTCTTCATCAACCTTCCCCCTCCCTCTCGGTAGTACTACCTTTCATCTTAAATACTGCAGTAAGGGAAGTTCTGCTCTTTTCTCCCTTCAATGCTGTCTCCTTTTTTTATAATACAGGAACTGTCAATAATGCTTTTATTAAAAAAAAAAAAAACAACAAAACAACACAGGCAGATTAAAGTAGTTACAGATATACACTATCACCAGTAATACAACATGCTTGAAGGAGATCAAGATAACACAAATTGTCTTTTAAGAATTTATAAACACTTTCAACATGTTACCACACATCTCACAAAAACTTGTCAACTTTTTCATACTTTGAAGCAACACCTTAGGAGGGGGTCACAGACCATTAAATTTCTTCAGTGCTCAGGACTCTCTTTGCCTTCCGCCGCCTTTGGTGTGCATTAACTCCTTGAGGTGCCTCAGAAAGTAAGACCTCCCTTATGTTCATGTTCCGTGTCACTGAGATCAGAATCAAGATCAGGACTGAGAGCTGTACGTATTTGAACACACTACCTTTTTTAAGGATTATGCATGGTTCTGTGCATAAAAAACCAATTCCACCCATTCCCTAGCTAAGGGAAGTGTACTTATAATGAAGGAAAATGTTACAAGCTGCATGCATAATATATATGCTATACTTAAATTAATAAATTGCTAAGAAAGTATATACTCTTCAAGTACAAAATAAATCACGTATTTTAAAATCAGATGTTTATTCTGACCACCTCACTCTAAGCCTAACCACTTCCACCCAATGTAAGAGAGAAATGACTGCCCCTTCATCTAGCCTCTCCACTAAGCCACGATCCTCAGAATTCACCCTCTCAGAGTAAAGTGACATTAATCCTTCTCAAGGATAGTATTTTTATTAGGAGCACAGCCTAATCAGGTGCCAATATGTCTCTTCAACTGCTCCTAGAGCTTCCTATCTGTAAGGGAATCTTGCCTTAACTCAAGAAAACAGGAGGGAAAAAGATGCAAATCGAGGCAGTTATTTTTATACAGGGCAGTAGGCCCACTAGGAGAGCTAAAATCCTTCCAATCCAAGAGACTACTTAAAAGTTCACCAACAGACATTCATTTCCTTACTCAAGCAAAGGCTGCAAGTTGTACCAGAACACATTAGAAAATATTTCTCTTAGCCAGTGAACGCCTTTCTGTACCCCGTCTACCCCTTTCTGGCAGAAATTCATAGTGCTGATTCCCATAAAGTCACTGCTGTATGTTAAAAGTAAAAATACCTACAAACATTTCAGTGTACAAATGAAAATAACCCAGTGAGTTTTAAGACACATAAAAAAACCTCCAAACCTAAAACACCAATGGTATCTCTAAACTTAAATTTAAATTTGATTTTGTGGTGGAAATACTCTTTAGGTATTTTTCATACTACAAGCAATTAAAAAATGGATATATATGCCCTAAATGGGTATTTTTCTCAATTCCTGAAGGTCAGTAATCAATATGTTAATATCACAATAATCACAAGCAATATGTTAATAAAGCTGTCACATGAAATTTCTAAAAATCCACTGCATTAATCTTTCCGCAATCTGCCAAGAACACAAATCACAGGAATACAGTAGGTGATATGGTGAACCAAATCAACATGCTACATGCACAATGTTTTGCGAACTCTACCCTTTTGCCTGGACTTGGGTACACTCCACTTGCATGTTTACTCACTCCAGAAAAATCTACAACACCCAAACTACCCCATATCACAACACCAGAACACATTTTCCCTCCATCCCCAAATCAATTGAGACTCTGTCTAAATCCAGTCTCCTCTATACTCTAAGTCTTCCCTTTACACTAATATCAGTTTAAATTCAAAACCACTCATTTCAAAAACATTGACTGAGACTAGGTGTTGGTTTCCGCCAACATTTTACATCCTCTACTTGCACAGTATAAATTAGAGGACACATGGTTTAGATTTTACTCAGAAATCTACAACTTTAAAACTCCAGAGTATAAGAAATGAAGTATGATATGTGCCTGAGGGAGAAGATGTGGTATGGCAAAGCCCACACCACAGGGGGTTTTGAGGGCCCCCAGTAAACAAATCCTGGAACCCACCACCTGATCTGTGGTAAAGAAATTAGCAAAGAATCAGTGATCCGGTTGACTCAAGACTAACAGAAGCACTACGCACCTATGAAGAGATGAGGAACTGCTGCACCAATTAAATAAAGTGTCTGCAGTTATAGAATAGTTCATGGAATTTAAACCATTTTGTAAGGCCTTAAACACTCTGATTCCACATACCTCCATTATCCTATCATGCTTCAGCTTTGCAGCTTGGAATCTGAAATCTAAGTTCAAGACACTAGAGAGAGTTCAGTATTCCGTTGGTCAGAGACATTTCTTTTAATCTCTCTAAAGCCGGGAAGAAAGGGGACTAAAGAAAAGACTATTAGGTAAGTCAGTTTCTCTGCAAAATACAGGCTAGTAGGAAACGGAAATACTACAGCCATGTAGCAACACCACTGTCTAATGAATTACGGTCCAGCTGTGTTTCTGCCACTGAGGAAGATATTTGGTGAGAGGTGTCTCAAGACTTGAGCAATCTGATTACTTCCAGATCCTCCAGTAAGCATAGCACTCTTACCTTGGTGAAACCCAGCACACTTTACATGAAAACAACCCACATTGCAGAGAACGCTTAAGTGGTCCACAACAGTASTGTTAGCAGTTATATTAAAGTGAAGATTGACAGATTTCTTAAAATTAGTGGAAAAAAAAATGGCAACAGTATAAAAGTTAAAAGGCAACAGTATAAAGTTGAACAAAGCATAACCTAGACTTTGGTTTTCACAGTTTTTTATATTACATACCTGGAGACAGAATGGATGATTATGAAGAAAAAAAAAACACCTAAGAGTAAGTAACTAAGATAAGATCACAATACTCTTATCTACACGTTAAATGCACTCACAAAACAACAACAACTATCAGAGTTTAAAAAAAAAAAAAAGTTTTACAAGTACCTAAAGGACATTTGTCTTTTCATGATTAAATGATTTATAGAACATGAAATACAAATATAGCCAAGGTTGACTGTATCATGCAAAGAAACCACGCCAGTCTCCTAATTATGACCTTGCCCAAGGTTATTCCTCCTTACCTGTAGTAGAAGGTCAGGGTTTTCCATCTTTTCTTCCCTTTATCACCTATCTACACATTACAACTAATTCAAACACCAAGCTTTACAAAGGACTTTGAAACTACCTGTTCTTCAACAATAACCATCTCCTCCATTACAAGATGAAGTGAAGCCAATTGCTGTACACAACAGAACTGCAGTAGGAACACAGCTGCATGACTGAAAAAGAGCCGACAGAATCCCGTTTACCATTTCACCTTCAGGAATTTAATGCCAACTGCTTACTTTCTAAAGTGGCAAGTCTTGTAAAAATAAGATAGTAATACCACTGCACTTGAGTATTCTAAAAATTTAATACAGGGCATAAAAACATCTTTCAGGGGCAGCACACAAACATACTAACACTGCTGTGAATTTTCAAGTAAGAAATGCAAAAGGTATTGTATAAGTAGCGTCCACCAAGATTGGTAGAATATAATAGTCTTATCTCCTGCAATTTCAAAACAGTATTTGTAAAGCCCTGACGCTAAACCAATAACTCTTTTGAAATGCCTTTTAGTAGCTGACCCATTATTGCTTTTGCTGTTAAATGACACTTTTCCACACATAAATTTTTCTCCATATGCAAATTTCTCTCCATATGTATATGTCCAAGCCAAAGATGCAGCTTGCAAAAGCAAGACAGTGCTCTCCTGAAACCTAAAYGCAATTCAAAATTGTTTCCTGAACAGTAGAAAGTATTACATGAGATGGCCAAAGAAAAGTGAACTTGCTGTGCAACATCTTAAAATGAATGCTTCCTGGGAAAAAGACGACTTTTATAAAAAACCTATAGTATTTATGACAGTCAGCAATACAAGGCAGTTCAAATCCTATGATTTGTAAAAATCAAATATTCATAAAGCTAATTTTGGAAAAGAAATCTAATGCCAAGAGAATTCTTCAAACTTCAGATTTTTACTTTTTTCTCTTCTCGTGACCAAGTCTTCACTGAATTAGAATTTTCATGCTTCTACCACCATCTACAACACAGCAGAGACGAACAAAAGATCCATAAAGTGGCATGAAGAATACACAAGGAGTTCAAGACTACTACCCAATTGCTCACCCTCACTGAGGTTTTTGCACCCAAAAGTCACTTCTCTCTTGACCAGTGTCTTTCCACAGACTCAAAGAAGAGCCATAAACAGCTAAGTGGAAAGACTCAGCAACACATGAGTCCCTTTGAAACAAGGAGATTTCTCTAAAACCAAAATTAAGTTTCAGTCAGTGAACTGCATTTCATCTGACAGCCTGGCTTCTTTTACACTGAACTCTCTAAGCACTAAGATTACAGAACTAAGGGTCATTAGACAAATCAAGTTATTSCTACAGAAATCTCATGGTCAGAACAAGGGCACTTCTAAAAATGCAGATTTATCATTATTACTGAAAAGGCAATACAGAATATCTATTGTTGTGAACCCCAATATCTATGGAATATATTATTAAATTATAACTAAATCAAAACTAGTTCAGATAAATTATCTACTACACAAAGGAAAAAGGTTATATTCCATTATTACTACTCTAAGATTTTAAAAATCTAGTTTGCTCAATACTTCCACAAATGACACAAGTAGGAAATATGGAAGTTCCCACTCTAGAGCACTTGCTTTTTAAAGAGAAGGCTCTACCATTACAAGAATCATTCCAAGTATAAAAAGTGAAAAGTCTTCAATGCCTTTGCTGAACGCCTAAAACACCATGGCCTTACAAAGTATTAAGACACGTGTGCAGAGTTTAGTCATGGCCTGATTGGCATTGCAACTGCACAGATGAGTCCTGACAGTCCCAGCTTGGCAGCAGTTGATGTTTATAACTTGATTTATAAGCCTCTTGGTACAAAAGGAACTGATAAACATTTCATTCTCCTATTGCTTTAGAACTGGAAAATACAACTTCCAAACACCATAGAAACAGACTACCATCTTTTGCCTTTGCATACATCACGGAATCACACAGAAAGATCATTTGCCCACACTGCCAGCGCCCACCCAAGAAAACTGGACTTGATCTTTCAACACCATTAGGTAACACAAGCAAGCACTCAATTAATTTAACTAAGCACTTTCACTAAATAAGGAATTTCACCTACACTGAAAGGAAGATTTGTTTGTTTGTAATTTTCCAAATGTAGCTTCCAATACTAGACCATAGCACTCATGGACTCCTAGAAATGAGAGGAGCATCTCAAGACCTTTTGATTAAATATTCAAACCCCTATGGCAAAAAAAGGGAAAAAAAAAGAAAAAAGAAAAAATACATTTCCTTCCATAAGACAAAATCTTAAAAGTACTTTAGTGGAATAATGATTACATTTATGAGAACAGTTAAAAGGCAGATTTTACCAAACATGTAACTGTAAAGTGCATTTCTCAAGACATAGTTCAATGAACAAACATTGGCGTCATAGTTAAAATGACATATTGACACTTACAGTCATACGATCACATAAAAGAGAAATATATTATTGTGTATTAATATGTATACCTGCACTCCCTGCTCTTGGATCTCAAATATAAGTATGTTAAAAGCTGACTCAATCAACTCCAGTATTATAAACAGTATCTAAGACTTAAACACAAAATTCAGCATATCTTCATAATGAGGTAACTTTATAACATTTAATATTCATTAAATAATTAGCCTGGTCCATTGAAGCAACATATATGAAACAAGGTCACATCATTCACAGCAATTACACCAGTCAAACTTCATTCTTCTTCTACTATCTTACAAGGTCACTTACTGTGCACTACATTCAGCCCAATAAACTGTGGTTGTGCTGAAACACTCGTTGTGAAAAACAATTTGAGGTGGCACTTTTTTTCATAAGGTCCTTTCCAAAACAAAATGGTCTATGATATTACAACACTCGTGTGTTGCCACAGCACACATGGCCTCTGTAACATGAGTCAGAGCACCAAGAAATTGGAGGTAATGAACAACAAAGCGTCTGGCAAATGCTTCTAAATATATCCGAGACCACTTAGACGCTACATCACAAGGGAYTTAAGGAGAGGCAACAAGACAGTCACTCACAGAATCAAGGCTGGAAGAGAATTTAAGATCATCAAGGCCAAATGTCAACCCAGAACTGCGACTGTAATCCCTGAACCACTATAAATTATCMCCCAGCGCCAGGTTGAAACATTTATTAAACGTTTCCAGGGACGGTGACTCTACAATCTCGCCAGGCAACTTATTCCAATGCTTACCCACCTAAAACTGATTTTTATTTTCCTAGTATCTAATCAGAATATCCCGTGTCTCCGTTTGAGGCCATTTCCCTGGATTTCACTGCAGGCACGGTAGAAGAGACCAGCCCCCACCTCATTATATCCTCCTGTCAGGTAGCTAATGGAGAAGAATCCTGTACATTTATAAAGAGAGATCCTAACCCCTTTACAGAACACAAAGTACAGTGGCTCACTCTACTTCCCAAATAAGGAAACAACCACTGGGCAGTGGTTGTGTAAGTGTCGTGTAAGGTCGCGGAAGGCAGCAGCCGCCGCGGTGTTCCCTTCGTTAGCACCAATTACAATCACTCCGCTGCCTCCTTGCCACCCACACGCCCAAATCCGAGCTGTCCCCGCAGCCATAGACCGGGGCCTGCAGCACCTCAGCCCTGTGCCAAGGGACGCGGGCGCACCCGCGCCCCGCAAATCGCTGCTCACCATGGTGCCCGCGCCGGCCCCGCCCGCCGCCGCTGCCGCCCGGCCGGCCCGGCCCCGCTCCCAGCACATAAATCCACCCGCTCGCCGCTCCCGCTCGGCGCACGCCGAGGTCACGCCGGGATCCAGCTGCGATGAGGCCCGTCTGAGCTGGCTAACCAACTGCCTGCGCGGATGGGCCCCGGCATGCCGAGAATGCACCGCGGCGGACAGCACCGACCACCCTGCTCCGCGCACTCTGGCTGGGGACAAGCGAAGAAGGCAGAGACGCCTGCAGGGGAGCACGGCCCGCGGGCCCCTCAGCGACAGCCCTGTCAGGCGCCGTGGGGGCAGCCGGTCCTGGCCAGGGCACCGCCGCGACCCCGGCCACGTGACACGGGAGGTCACCCAGCGCTGAACCTCCCCTCGATCTCCGCGTGCGGCGCGGCACCGCCGGAGCACCAGGAGAGGAGAGAGGGGCGCAGGGGTGGAGCAGCCCCGCCCGGTCCAGCCGTGGCGCGAATAGAGCGCGGMGGCCCGTGGGGGGAGCGCGCGGTGTGCGCATGCGCGCGGGTCACCGCACCCTCCCTTTTGCCTTTGCCGCACAGGCGGTGAGGGCTGAGAGCGGAAGTGCTGCTAGGCTGGTGTTCCGTCGTGGGCGCGGAGCGCAGGAGCGGCTCTGTGGGGGATGGGGCGGAGTCGCTTCGCCGGAGGGAAATGTGTGTCCGGTTTGCCGAATGGTGTGCGTCCTTTGATCCCAGCACTTCTCACCGTSTGGATTTGCCCAAGGGGATGTGCCTGTATACCCCTTCCCAAAGGAGCGCTGGGAATCAGTTGCGTCTCTAAAATGGAATAGCAGCAGCTTTCTCGTAAATCATGGGGTTTTAAACGCAGCGCCGTGATCGTTATGTGTGAGCTGTAAACAAGTAGGAGCATTCTGCTTAAACAAATAGTATTTCTGCAGAAAATGCTTACATTTGTTGGTATTTTRTCAAGCTTTACGTTTTGAGAAACCCAGGAGGGCGCTTCATAGAATCACAGGTCGGTTTGAGTTGGAAGGAACCTTATGGCTAATCTCATTCCAAGCCTGTGCCGTGTGCAGAGATACCTTTCATGAGAGCAGGTGGCTCAGGATCCTGTTCAATGGACATTCCTGGGCTTCCAGGAATGGAGCATCTGCCCAGTTTTCCTGGGCAACCTGTGCCAGTGCCTCACCACCCTCACAGTAAGGAACTTTTTCCTGACATCTATCCYAATTCCCCTTTTAGTTTAAAACTGCTCCCACTGATCTTACCACTGTCTACCTGTGTAAAAACTCATTCTCCCTCTTTCTTACAACCCCACCTCTAGAAAGGGGCTCTAAGGTCTCCAGTCTTCTCTGGACCGAACACTGCTTTCTCAGCCCATCTCCTTAGCAGAGGTGCTCCAGTCCTGTGATCATCTTTGCAGGCCTTCCTGGACTCACTCCAGCAGGTCCATGTCTTTCTTGTGTTGAGGACCCCAGAGCTGGACACAGAACCCCAGGTGATGGTCTCAAGACATCAGAGCGGAGGGCCAGAATCACCTCCTTCAACCTGTTGACCAGGTTAGTTACGAYGCAGCCCAGGACATGGTTGTCTTTCCAGGCTCCATTCCTTTTAAGTGCATGTCCAGCTTTTTGTCCACCAGAACCTCAAAAATTATAAGTTCTTTAAAAAGCAAAGTTACAACAGAAAGCTGTCAATCTTATTGCAGAAATAGTAAGAGATGAGATGCATTTGGAGAGCAACTGATTTGAGACACATTTAACACTTGTGGAGGTAAGAATCTCAAAAGTCTTTTAACCAAAATTCTTACTTGTGAAACTCTCTGGTATAAGATTTTGTCACTGGTGTGAATTTGGTGGCATTTTATGAATAATCAAAACTGGATTTTGAGCGGAGCTGTTTCACTAACTGAAACAAGAATTACGTGTTGGCCAACTTGAACTCTAGCAATCATGATTTCAGAGCTTTAGTATTTTAATTGTAGTGTTGTTTAAGTTAATGTTTCACCAAAATAATATTCACGCAAGACCAAGGCCAAAGTTGTCCTAATCACCATGGAAAATGGATTTTTTAATGGATTTATATGGGCTGAATGGGACCTTTACAGCAGCAAGGTAAAGAAAATTTTCCTATTTATTGTCTCCCCAGTTATTGCCACTGGTACAGACATCACCTAACATGTGAAGTTGCTCTCCTGAGCCCTCRTCTCAAACACTAGGCAAGTTTTTAGAAATGCATTAGAGAAGACATGTTTTTACTGCCTGTGCCACCTGGATACAAAGCTGTCTTAAGCTGGATATATCTGCCTCATTATTCAGAAGAGAGTCAAGGCTCCCCAAAATACACTTCTAGACTGTCAAATGTAGTCTCTACTGCCACAGTTGAAGAAGTTGTAACATTTACAGATAATTAAGAAGTCTGCAAGTGTAATGTTAAAGCAAGGCAACTGAGCTGCTGAAGGAAAATTTATTGTAATACCATCTACAGTCCCTAAGTGACAGAAGTTAAGTTTAGATCAACAAAGGCCAAGTCACCTAACACATGAAAACTTGCATCCTAAATCAGTACAAAGTTATTTATTAAGTGAACAACGTGAACACATCATGTAATATGTTCTGTTTATTTCTCACTTTCCATTATTTAGGATATTTTTTGTAAGGCAAAGACTATTAAGAGATTCACTTAAAGCCTGATTTAACACGTGAGAGGACATGAAGAAAYAGACTGGCAAGATCATAAAAATATTTTTCATAAAGGGATTGTTAATTTTATTTTTGACAGCATGTCAGGCTGGAAATTTTCCATTTAGGAATATAATTCTAAATGTTCCAGCTACTGTGGAAGCATTTCCCAGCATTTTGAAATATAGTGACAGGACAAGGGGGAATGGCTTTAAACTGACAGTATTTAGATTGGATGTTAGGAAAAAATTCTTTACTGGGAGGGTGGTGAGACTAGCACAGTTTGCGCAGAGAAGCTGTAAATGCCCTGTCTGGAAGTGTTAAAGGCCAGGTTGAATGGGGCTCTCAGCAACATGGTTTAGTGGAAAGTGTTCCTACCCATGGCACGGAGTTGAAACAAGATGACCTTTATGGTCCTTCCAACCCAAAACATTCTGTAGTGACTTTATGGTTTAGTACAAAATATAAAATGTAGGAGTGGGTTTACTTGGTGGTACTTTCGACTTACGTAGTTGGCTGCTCAGCTTATTTGAAATACTTCCATGAATAGTGGGGCTAATTAAGTTTGGTTTTCTGTGGATTTCTCTCACATGATTGATAGATTAGAAGTGTTTTAGGAGTGTATCTGTTTGAGGCATTGATGGTATCTCTGACCTAAACACAGGCAGTATAACTATAATCAAGAATTTCCAGTGATAAGCACATTTGAAACAGGCCAGTGGGTTCTGAATTAGGTGCAAAATCACTTACCAGCATAGAAACAGACAGATCCATTGCAATTTACACGTGGCTGCATCATATGCCTTATTTCTCTGAGACATCAAAACAAAAGGAGAACACTTGTATTTGTGCCAGTAGTGTGTTCATTTCACCTGTTTTACCATACTCTAACACAGAAAGTTTTGACTGCAGAAGTAGTGGGCTCATTTTCGTGTGCATGAGTGTGTGTGTGTGTCTGTGTTTTTCTAAGTTGCCTCAGGACCTAGGTCTGGCCTGAGTTTTCTAGATATTAATCCCCACCCCTAGCCTCTCCATTTTATTTAAAAAATGTGACCAAATAATTTTAACTATGTATGAAAGTACATACTTTTAACACATTGGTTCAGCTAGCTGTGCCATGCACACACATATTCACTCATGTATATACAGCTATATGCATAGAAAACTTGTGTTGTCTTAATGTGCTATTTCAAATGGAACACAATAAAAAACAGAAATGAAATTTGTCACTGCCTCGTTTTATATACTATWTGGCACTTCTAAAGTGGTTACTTTTCTGTACAATTAACTTGAAATATGCTTTCTAATAGTGAGCACTTCTTTTTTTTTCTAAAAGTCAAGTTCCTGAGCAGCAAGTGCCTTCTTGCTGAGCAGTTCAGTAGTGCTAGAAAGGCCTGTGGTGTGTTGTGATTTCATTTAACCACTATGTGTTAAAATAATTTAAAAATAGATATCTCTTGATGGTAGTATTTTCTTCCAAAGAGCATTGAGTGGTTTTGATGCTTTTTTCTCTATATTCTATCTTAAGCTTTCATGTACAATTGTTTCAATAAACACTCAAGTATCTGAAAAACAAAGTCATAACAGCATCAACAGAACATAATTGTATCAGCAATGGGGCAGTATATGCTGCATTATCCCAGAACGGCATTTGTATGTAAAAAAAACTTGGGCATGAGTCAATATTCTACAAATTGGCAAAGCATTTCAGATGTGTTATGCAAAAATGGGAAAGTTCTTTGGTATTKTCATGTTAGAGCCAGCAGTAGGACGATCGATGGACTGGAGTTTGCAGTGCAGCTGGGGAAAACAGCTTGTGCTGTTGTGCAGGACCACTGAAGGTCTTGCAGGTTGCAACAAGAATTTTAAAATGAATCCTCTGCTTCTTACCTCAGCAGTGGTRGGCAGAGTAGGCTTGGAGGCTTGGAAGCAAGCTAGCAACCTGTCAGGAACATTCTTTAAATGTCTGGGGACAGTGCCACTGGCCTCCAATCAGTGTATCAGTTCCTTGGGTGTCAGGAAGTGTATCCTTACAAGCACTTGGAAGTATTACAAGCATAAGTAAACAAAAAAAAACAAAAAAAAACCAAAAAAAACCTAAACAAACAAAAAAAACCCCTTAGAAATCAAAACATTGACTACAATAGTATTCTTCCACAAATCAGAAGATAAAGGCAGCATTTGTAAGGCTCAGGACTAGGAGTTCTCCAGCCCTTTTTGGTGCTTGGAGAACTATTGTCGCTCTATTCCTTACAAGAATGATTTGTAGAACTCTAAACCATGAAAGGGGCTGCAAGAAGACTGATCATGAGTMCATGGGGAATCAGATAATGACTTGTTCTAGTCCCATGCTGTCAAAGGGGACATGAGGGTCAGGAGGCAAGTTTTCCCCTTCTCCCAATCCCTCGGCTATCTATCAAGGTCTGGGATGAATTTTTTACTTTCCCATGCTGTCAGGGGAGAGAACAGGTCGAGCTCAATCAGCTTTGTACAGAGCATTGCATGCAGAGAAAATGAAGCAGCCTTCCTTTTTTATTTGTTGTCTCCATCTACCCTTCCAACACATAAACAAATCATATGTGCAATCCCCTCTTCAGAAAAGTCCTCCGAAGGCCAGCATTGGGAAAACTGTCATGCAGTGTGCCCTGAAGAAGTTAGATGTTTTCATAGTGGGAAGCACTGCTGCTGTCTCGTAATTGAGAGTTCATAAAATGAGGTGGTAAACCAACATGTGAGTTATGAAGATTTTCCTTCACTAATAGGAGTTATCCAGTGTCCCATAGATGTTCCTTATGTGTTGTTTGTACCCAATAATAAAGTCTTGTGTTATTTTAGTAGCATTAAATGGAAATGGTACTCTGTTATCACAAAATAAAAGCTATTGAGTTTTGTTGCCTGTACTTCTCTCTGCATTTTTTTTTCTTTCTCTTCTCTGCCCTTCCTATCAGAATGTTATTTATAGGAGCAATTCTTCAGTCAGTTTAAAGTAAAGGAAATCTTAAAAACATCTTGATATAGGCTTAGTATGAAAATATGGGGATGTTGGCATAACAGGGCAAACTAATCCCCAAAATAAATCTATTTTTTTCTGCACAGTCACACTAAGAATAAATCTGTGTCCGAAATGTCCAATAGAAATGTAGTCCAGATGTAAGACTTAAATTAAAAAGTGGAACAGAATAATACATCTGTTCAGTCTTTTCAACTGTGTCCTTGTGTACCTTGTTATTACTCTGACATAGCCCTGGGTTTAAAATGTGAAGAACTCTTCCATTCTTCTGCAATATGAAGTGTCACAGAGCCTTAGTTCTCTAGTATGCAAAGGAGAGAATAGTGAATTTTATAGACTGTCTTTGGATAAATGATTCTGAAACAATCGCTGTTCTGGTGTTAACGGGGGTACGCATTTTTGAATGCCAGGATCCTTGAGTCTTGGGACATATTGGAAAAAGCTGAATGCTTTCAATCATGCCCTTCTRTTTGTCTGAGATTAAAAGGGAATCAATCATAAATTAAAAAATTAAAAAATATTTATAAATAAAAGAACAATTATTCTGTCAAACTCTGTGCTATAGAGCTTGTCGGTCGTGGTTTGGACTGTGCTGAAAGCCAAAAGCACCCATGACGTTCCCTCCCTTCCCACCAGAGAGAGCAGAAGGGAGAGCAAAAGCCCAATTTACCCAAAAATTTATGGCTTTCAGATAATATAGCATAATTGAGAGAAAGATACGTATATGCTCCAGAGAATGGTCAGACAGGCTGAATAACTTAAGTTGCAAAATAGATTTATTACTAAAAACTACTAAGAATACTATCTTAGGATAGTATTAGTATTCGGGGAGGGGAACAAAGATAGGGAAAAATTTACAAAGAGAAGAAAAATAAAAATGGACATTTTAAGACACCTGTTATCCTTTCTGGGGACCCATCTCTGTCTCAGGTCATCCCTTCGCCCCCCCGCCGCCCCCCCCATGTCTTCCTGCATTCAAAGGGGGGCAGGAATGAAAGTCTTACATAGATCAAACTACTCATTACGGTTGTCGTCCAGCATCATAGGAGAAACATTCTTACAGCTCTAAGCTGTGGAAAGTCTTTTCCCAAGAAACAGTGTATAACTGCTGATGGCAAGGGATTCTTTTCTTTACCTCATAGGAGAAAGGAAAGAATGTTCTTCAAGGCCAAACTGTGTTGTCCCGGTGGTGTAAGACTACTATTACAAATCTCCTGGCAGAATACAGCATCCACTTGCTTCAGATGTGGAGCGGGGGCACCTCTCCCTCCCCGCAGAGCACAATTTCTTCTTAGCATCAACTAGCTTCAAACATTGTGGTGGGGCCAAGCCTTTTCATCTTTTTTTTTGGCTTCTAATCAGTTCAGTCTAGTCCTCAAAGGCCAGTTGTTTTTTTTTTTCCTCAGAGCAAGATCGCTCTCCTTTTCTATACAYGTCTCCCATTGATGAAATAGTCCTTTCAAGAACAACTTGTTTTCTCTGTATTCGAGAACCACAGCAAAAGCACAGCAACCCATCCCATCTTCTTCTTACTGTGATCTTGGGTCTCCATTTTTTCTTCTTACATCTCCTCACCCTCCTGCTCTGTTTTTCCCCAGTGCATGATACTAAAACTAAATACTAACAACCTAAAAACTAAATAGCCACGCTCGATCTTGTTTTGAATTCTTCTTAAGTACAAGACCATACGTCATCACAGAGGTGTAACTAGCCAGTGCAATTGGCCCAGGCCTGACCAGCAGCTTGTCTGCCAACCTCAGAGCCATAATGGATTGGCTCTAAAACACAGGGGATAGGGCTCCTTTTGCTGGAGAAGAAGGAGAAAATTTCTAGAACTTCCTCACAGCAGCCATCTTTGTGGTTTCTTGGTCCCATCCCCCTACCCCCAAAAATTGGACCAAGTAAAACCATGACAGAGCTCTAAAGAGTTCTAACAGCCTGCATTACTCTGGGGAACAGGAAAACTCACACATACTGGAAGTAAACTTGTTTTTACTTAAATATTTCAGTCTGTTTTCTAAGGAGTTCAACTGTTTGTAATCATTCTGTATTTGCATGTGAGTGTGTAAATGATAATTGCATAGGAATTTCCCCTGGTTACTTCAGACCTTGTTTAGTTCCTACCAAACCAGTCTAAAGATACTAAATTCTTGCAAGTCTGATGAAATTGTGAAGCCAGAGATTGTCCATGAGAGACCCTCAATATTGCTACAAGCATAGTGTTACAGTGTGAACCTCTCTCATTAATATCTACCTCTAAATGCAGTCAAAGCATCAGCTGGCTCTCATATCTTATTCAGACAGTAGCAAATCTAAACACAAGACACAGGTACAAAGGACATCAGGGTTCATTAGCTTCGAGATTTGTACTCAGCCAAGTTTGGGTCTTTTGTTTAGGAGAACCCTGGACAAGAACGTTGGCTGTTTCAAAGTCTTTTTGAAAATTTATACACTGTCTTTTATGCAATTATCTCTAAACAATCCCTGAAGTGTTCATCACGGATGTTAAAGGCAGGTGGCACTTGGCCTTGTAGTACAGAGAAAGACAGTATATATGTATATATGATATGTGTTTTTGTGTGTATATAAATGTATGTATGCATAAAAACTCTTGAGATATATATATGTACACATGTCTAAATGTGTGTTAATGTGTGCATGTGTCTATATAACATATATGTTAGTATTTACAGAAAACTCAATAAAATGCAGTTTCCACATTCTCAGTTAACATTCTGAGAACAGTCCTCCATTAAGGATTTTATATTTAGATTCCAGTGAATACTGCTGAGTTGAATCTTTTAAGTTAGCCACTTAAGTGACCGAAAAATGGATTCTCCAAAATTATTTTATCTACCCCTTGGGCAAATACTGGTTTTCAGGCAGAGGGACTTCATCAGGAAAGCACTTTCCTTCCCCCCGCCTTCCTTTCCATCTCCTCTAGTCCAAGCAAGCAGAGAAGTGGACCTTTCTGTAAGCTGGGAGAGAAGAGTCCAGCAGTTTTCTGGCAATAAAACACTTACAAAAGAATGTGTGTTTTCTCAGCTACAGCCCAAAGAATACAACCATCTATATCAAATGAGACATATGTTAAATCTGACACTTAAAAATTATGAAATTGCAGCTGTCAAAAGCTTCACAAGACAAACAATTTTTGCTTCACATGTGTTATTTCTTGGCAAGTATGAGGTTCTATATCCACCGTTGGTGTAAGACAATTATAGGTTAATTGTTCTCTAACCAAAACGGTTTCTGACAGTGAAGGATTCTGATGGGATTTTACTGCAGAAGGACTTTGCAGACTATGCAGGGAAAAACGAGAGCTAAGACAATGCTTAAGTAGCCTCTTGGCTTTCAAAACACATCTTTGTTCAGGACAACCATCTGGGGCTTTTTCCCTCTTCTAGTGAGTGTTTTGCAAATATTTCAAGGTATTTTGGTTTGGGTGTCTATGGAGGACAAAAAAGGAAAAAAAATCCACAAAAACTAAGCTTTTTACAAAAATTGTTAGAATTCAGCCTGTCTGCAGAGCAAAGAAGCCTTCATCATAGGATATTAGTTCAAAACTGCTTTGCAAATAGTAGCAAGTTACAAATAAGTATTTAAATCCCAAAAGACAATAAAAAAGAATTATAGTTATGAAAGCCGACAAAGTTGATGATACATATACTTGCATTTCAATGTCTCAATACGATCTTACCCATATAAATTCTGAAGGATTGTAAGAGAATATGAGGAATGGGAACTCCAGCTGCAGTAACTCTCTAGTAGCAGACAGAATTATGTCAATAGCATATATGTCAGTAGCAGCAGTATTATGTCAATATTAAATTAGGAGGAAATCAGATGGCACTGTCTCTTCCCTCTTCAAATGTCTATTCACATCACTTAAACTCTATTTTCAGGCCAGTAAACACATCTTCCATTTCAGACTCCTGTACGCAGCATTTTTAGGAACGTAAGTATTTTTACTCCAAGGTCTTTTGGGTGTGAGAGAAATCTTTTCCCTTAAAAAGGAGTGAAACAGTATTGCTAAGTATGGCAAATAATGCCATATTTAGAAACCATATTGTAAAAGACAGGAGGGAATTGGAGCATAACATCTCTAGACACATGGAAAACAGAGCTGAGATATTCTCTCACAACCCTTTTACTCCTATTCTTTCTATCCACGTCTCAGGACTGGTTTTGGTCTTCACCATATCTGCACAAATGCAATGAATTACTTATTTGTCATGTATCACTTTAAAAAAAAATTATGGAAGTTTTTGGGTTTTTTTAAACAATGTTTTCCTGATGCTTCCCTTGTACAGAAAAACTGCAATAGCTTTAGACCTTGTGTCTTTCATTCTAATGTCTTGAGAAAGAGACCTAATAATTAAGTAGTAATTATTGATACAAATCGAACAGTAGCCCTTGGAATGTTATCATAATTTTTTGTGGGTGGCTCAATCTTTAAACTCCCTCTGTTAAACTCCCTCCTTCATCTGTCATACTCAATGATTTTGGTATATGTTTTAAAAATTAATTTTCTGTAAGAAAATGGATACAATCAGAGCAAACAGCTGCCTGAAAGCTGCACAATACAGGAGAAGTGAAGATGACATGCTGCCCTTTTGATATGTCCGTTCAATATTTACTGTCAATTTCAACTAACATTTACATAATATGAATACTTTAAAACAAACTCATTACTACACCCAAATAGTTACTTGAGTGAATATGCTACAACCAGCTCCACCCTCCTTCCTTTGTATACTAGCAAGTTGTCTGTACAGAGAAGAGCTGAAAATTGGTATATAATGGAAAATGAAATTGTTTTGTTAGTTCTGATTTGATACATCGTTCCTTTGTAGCAAGAATTGATCCTCTTTGTTTATCAGCAGAGTATCTTTAGTATTACCATAATAGGCAAAGTTGGCATTTTAAAAATTGTGCTCATTTTACAGTTATGTGACTATTTTACAGCTTTTCTATAAATTTCAGCTAAGGCATTTTGCTGTACAAATTGGTTGAATTCAAGACAGGAGAGACCAGCAGCTGGAAGAGTGAGATAGTTGCATGTATGTATAAGGATCATGGCTATACTTTCAAACTCAAGCTGGTAGTCATAATAAACATAAAACTATAAGTCCTAAAGATTATAACATGTGTCTAAACCAGCTTTTATGTTCTGGCATGTCTTTTTTCCTCTGATCTTGTACAGGACTGAATTCTTTAGTGACTAGCTGAGAGGTGGGGTGGCAGCTGACTTCTTAGATTTAGCTTGAAGACTGTTTCACTCTGGTTCAATCATCTGTGTTGATCAAAACTATGATTCTTACCATGGAATACGCTATTGTTATCTAGAACTAGTGTGTTTAGCATGTGTCACTGAGACATTTCAACATTAGGCCACCTTCATAATTCATGATTCATGTGTTTAGGGTTTTTTTTTTTAGCTAYATAACTATTTGTTCACTTCCATGGTTTGTTTGTTTAGCCTGTACTGAATGGACATCCCAACTCCTAAAGCATAATGCCTATAAGTCAGGGAGTATGAGAACACAGTAAACAGAGTGAGTTTTTGCTACAAACATCACCCACACAAAGTAGCTCTGACAGGTAAGGAGTGTACGAAGGTGGAAGCCTTATTTAAATGGATTGGTTAACAAGAGATACTCAGGTAACCATTTTAACAGTCACTGATCATGAGCGGGTTCTTGAAATATTTTTATATGTTTACAGTTTATGAATGTCTGCCACAATCTTCCCCCTTAGCAAAGAGGGAATACATGATCTTTACCGTGGGACAAGTCAAAAATCCTCAGCTGATACTATAAAAACAGCCGGGAAAACTTGGTGTCTATTTCTGCTCTGGTCAGGAGGAAGGTGGAGAGCTGGATCAAACTGTAATAAGCCTACCAAGCCCACCAAGAGGTTTGTGGAGATTAGTGTAAGATAGCTTTTGGTGTTTCTAAGAGGGGAGAAATTGATTTCGTTTGCATTCTGTTGTCTAGTCCTGGAAGGCTGCCAAACAGCTGTCAGGTTATGTTGAGAAGAGTTGCCTCAGTATGTACTCAAATGGATTTAGGAGGTTGCTGCTGGGAACTCCTTTGCTGAAAAGACATGCATATGCAGTGTTGTTTCCTCTGACTAGACATGGTTAAAGCATTTGTGCCATATTCTTCACAGCTGCAAATTATGGAGCAACTGTTATGTCAGGTCACTGTGAATTATTCAGAATATGTGACTCACTCTACTTCTTTAAGTTAAAAAAAAATATTATTTTTTAGTTTATTTTAATTACACGTGCCCGTCTCATTCCCCGAACTGCTAAATTACTAGAGATCATCATTTGCAAATAAAGGAAATACTTTTAATGGCAGGAGGGAAAATTGCAGTAAAATAGAGTATGATTGGTGAAAAACTTCAAGTAATTATCTTTTAAAATATTTTTACTTCTATTTTTACAAGGTTCTAGTTAGTTTCTAAGAAGGTCACTGAGAAATAAGTAACCTTTGATTCAAATCTAATGTCCTCAACTGTGAAGAACAGAGAAAACACAGGAAAATTATAGAGCTAGAGATGTGTATCGTAAGTGGAAGTGAAATATTGCATATTCCTCGTTCTGTTCTCAAAATATGTAGCAAAACTGAAGTTCAGATACAGTGTAAGAAACTTTATCTGCAATGCTTACAGGGTTAGGAGACTTTGTATGGGTGGACTGTTGTGCAAGTGGATATCTTCGCAGGTTGTCTGCTGCCTAACTGCACCTATTACAGAAAGCTGTAGGGAAGTGTTAACAGCCTGAATGGGAGAAAAACACCATATCCTTGGCTGCCTTGAGAAAAAGAGATTGGAATGTAGAATTGATAATACAGGTGGCCGAACTGAAAACACTGGCGACACTGCAGCTCTTTCAAACTCACCAATCATATACTTTTSAGTAATTAAACAGCTGTCTCTTAACCAATGTATGCTTGACACAAATGTATGAACTGGTTGCTAAAGTAGATAAAAGAGGCCTGTCTCAGAATAAAGGGGTTACTTTTTGTGTGTGTATATGTGTGTCTTTGTTATTTTGTGTCTGCTGTCTGGCCAACAGCGACAGATGGCGCTCAACAGGTTGAAGCTGCCTGCTAGGAATGCTGAGCAGCTACCTGGCCCTGATATTTTCCAGGGTGCCCAGCCTTCGAGGCAGGGTGCTGCCGATCTTGCCCGAGCGAGGATTAGCCTTCGAGGCTGGGGAAACGGCGAGTGGGGGCCGCGGATTCGCCTGCTAGCAAGCAGGAAAAGCTTGTCTTGCAGACAAGAGGGAGGGCTAGGAGCTGCTGGTTTTCGCCGCGAGCAGAAAAGCACCGGGGCCAGAGAAGGTCTGGACCAGTAGCAAGAAACCTGAAACCTGACTCCTGAAGTTAAGGTGAGCCACCGGGAAATTAACCCATTATGGGAAATAATCTAAGTACATAGGAAAAGACTATGTTATCTATGTGGAAAGGAAGCAGCTGCCGGCAGTCAATTACCTTGGGAGGTTAGGTGAGCCGTGGGATAATGGGACATACATTTTCCGAAGACGAGCAGTCTGTTTTCAAACTTACAAAAGAGCTGCTAGAAGAATATGAGACTCTGTCCTCTCATTCACTTAAGCGGTTTTTGAGATGGACTGCAGCCAATGGCAAAGGACTAAAGTGTGAGTATTTTTCCTGCTGATCTGTGGGATAATATCGGGGTCCAGCTATGGGATTGGACTACGGGGGGAGATCAGGCCAAACTGCTCCCTTCATGGAGAATGATCCTAGAAGCTGTGAGAAAACAAGATGGGTCTCGAGAACCGCCCCCGGATACTGTCTACAAACTCCCTACAGATTCTAATTCAGACTCCAACGACATCAGGAGACTTTCTTGGCTAACTACAATCTGGCCGAGAGGAAATTGATAGCACAGCCTATGAGATAAGGACAGCAGTATTGCCCAGATGAAAAACAGGGCTTTGTGAGTATTATGGAACTGGGAGGTGTCCTGGGAGAGTTGGTGCAGTATTCTCCACAATGGAGAGACTTTTATTATTGACTAAAGGAGCCTGTAGCTGCCTCGTCTTGGAGGCTGCTCCGTGAATCGGCCAGAAGCTTTGGGTGATGGTGGAAAGCCCCGCTTTCCCCTGGACTGCTGAAGTTTGTACTCCCTCAAAATGAGCAGCCCTACAGCACTGGAATGCAACTCGCCCAGGGAGAGAGGAAAAGTTCCCTGAAACAGCAGCACTGAGAACAGAAGGGTCCAGAAGTGGCTGTTTCGCCGCTTCCCCCTGCCACTTTTTCACCCCCCCACCCCCCTTTCCCTGCTCACTCTCTCCCGCAGCTGCTTCATTCTCACTATGTATCTGTGGAGGCAGCAGGGGAAGGCAGACGGGCTCCAGCAGCAGCAGACTTGGGACACCTGCCYTGCATGGGGGGAGCTTGGAGGACCCAGGGGGCCCCTCCAGGGTTTCACAGCCGAACCGTATTTTGCTAATGACAGCAACTGAGTTGTATTTTAAATTTGTCTCTAATTTTCCAATAGAAAAGCCTTTCCAACAAGAAAAAGGAGTATAGTAATTACTTGATTGTGATCAGAGAGTTGAGCAGGAGGACCGAAGGAAATGCCATATCTCCTTAAAGCAGCAGTACCTTTGGTTGCCTTGGGTGCAGTTCCCTTGGTTGGAATCACTGGAAATGCCACAGAATAGCAACTGTTGTTGATTTATCCAAAGCAATGGATGGCTTTGGTACTGTCACACCATCCGTTCTAGGAAGTGGCTTGTGTGGCCTGGTTTTAATTGCTGTAAAATCCTTGGTGAAAAGAAGTGTGTCATTCTGATTTCTCAGAGCCTCCAGCTCTTGAGCTTTATGGCTGATTGGATCCTTCTCCCTTTTGTGATCCTTTATCTCTAGCTGAATCCAACAAAGTTGTTGCTTATTGTGATTACTGAGAACTTTCAGGATTCTTTTTGTTCTCTAGCTGCAGGTGCATCTCTCTGAACAGGTCCTCAAGCTTAAGCAGGTTTGCTATGACTGAACCAGCTTTGTGGTTTTTCCAATGTTTTCAGAGTTCCAGCAAAAGGTATCTGAGCTTTGTCAAAGCCTCCTCCAAGCTGAGAATCCTGTGGTCCTTAGACCAAACATACACAACTAGTACATGAATGGCAAGCGTTTACCTTATTTGAAGCTTTTGCTGTGGATAGACCTCAGCTCTCTTTCTCTCTGAGGTTATCCGAGGTTTAAAGGCTTCGTCTCTGTCTTTATGCTTGAACAAGTAGTTTTTTGCTCTGCTCAGTTTTATACAGATACATTGCATCAGCTTTATTGGGATGTGCAAATTGAGGCTATAATGTCATCCAACTGATAAAAGTGAAGCATCACAGTTAACACTATAGGGTTAAATTTGTAATTTCCTGTACACAGCCCAGGTTTCAAGGAGCTGAACATGTTGACACCTATCCAACAGAAGCTTTGGGAATGGCTGATGTCAGTCATGTGTCCTTAGAATGCCAAAGCAACTCATTTCAGGCAGCACAGTCTTCTGTTGGTTGCTGGACTACACCCTTTTTTCTTATTCCATAAGAGACTGGGAAAGTAGTACTTATTGCATTATTTTCGGGCTATCCCTTCAGAGCATTTTAATTTTGCTCAGCATGAATGCAGAAGGCCCTGACAAATTCAGTAGATCTTGGAATATTTATGGTGATCACTAACTGGACAAATGTAAGGCCATAATAATTAACTGATATCAAAACATTGAATGATTTATAAAAGTTTCTAGGAACAATTAGGTGTGTAAGGCCATGCTAGGCTTAACTCCATGTGTGTTATCTGTAGAAGCTGTTCAGGARTTGGATATAATTATTTCAAGACTCTCTACTGTGAAGCCATACAGAATAGTGCTGGTTTTACCTGTTTGCTTACACAGCTTTAATCAGAAAATTTGAAGGTGATTATTTTGCCATGAAGATACATGTGAGAGCATTTCAAACCACTACAGCTGTTCAGTGATTCAAATTTGTTTCTTCTTCCTTGACTACACTGTCGGCCCAGAAAAGTGACTAAAGGTGACACCATCTCATGGAAGGGACTTGCCCATGAGTGTTGTGCTCTCTGCTCAGTCACTGACTTCCTGATGCCCTCTGTTCTTGTGGAGGAAGGGAACAGTGCGGTATACAGTGGCTCACTCCTTTGGGGTCAGTGAACRCTGTGACTGTGGCTGCTTAGGTGCATGCCTTGGTCTTATCCTCCCACTGAACTCACAAAGTTACATGCGCAAAAATCATGGCAGTATTATATAATTATGTCCTTCAGTATTTGTATCTCAAATCTATTGTAATGACAATTACTAGAAGCTGTCCTACCATCTCTGAACTGAGCATGTTTTAAATACAATGTTTTCATTTCTCTGAGTAAGGCTGCACTTTGAAAAATCCTGGTAAATTAATACTAGAAAGGTACTGACAATGAACAAGCATTTTCAATAATGCTTATAGYTACCATGAGCTATCCTCAAAACTAAATGATGTAAATTAAA
>NW_026623770.1:9481-17584 GCF_030028575.1 Malurus melanocephalus | reverse complement strand
GTCGTACTTGAAACTTTTAAAGTAACATTCAACTTTGAATTCAGTTTTTTTTTAAATTTAGGTCTTAACCAGGGTACCCACTGAAGAGATGCAAAGGTGTCCAAAGTATCTACTTCAATAAATTCAAGGTAACCTTTTGCCACAGGTATACCTTGAATGGACTCTTTGTGTCTGTGTGCATTAGTGTGTGTGAAAGTGCTGCAGCAAGTAGATAAGGAATGTTATTCTAGCTTCCTAGGCATTTTAGATTTGTAACTTAGTGAGTTACTACTGTGTTATAGTAAATTTTATGCTAATCAATTGCTGAGTAGCTTCAGTTACCTCTTAAGTGTCATTAAATGCTAAGCTTTGTTAAACTTAAATGATGCTAAGTTTAAGGTCTGTAGATTTTGAGATCTGTTAAGCTTAAGTTCAATCACAGAAGTCTACTAACTTCACATGTTGTTCAGCTTAACATTTATTAATTTAAAGTTCTGTTACTTTTGGGCTCTGCAAAGTTGATGTTTTGCTAAAGTTAAGTTTTTTAACTTTAGGTAATGCTATGTTTAAATTCTATTAAGTTCTGTTGAGGTTAAGCTCTTTTAAATATTTTAAGTTCTATTAGGTTTAACGGATGTTAAGTTTTAGTGAAGTTAAATTTATGTTCTGATAAGTTTAAGCTCTGTCAGACTTAATTTCTGTTAAGTGTTGTCAAGTTTAGATGATGTTGCTTTTGAGTGACATTAAGTTTAAATGAAATTAAATTCTGTTCTAATACGCTCATTTAAATTGAAATATTAAGTTCTTTTGTTATAGAGACAAGATGAAACCCACTGAAAGAATTATGATGGAAATTGGTGAGCGATGATTTAAGAACATGAGGTGATAAGTTGTGTAAAAATATGTGAAAAAGCAGTTTACTAAGTCTTTAATCATAAGCTCTATGGATGTAAATGTTCTGCATTGGTTAATTAAGATGCATWGGTTAATTAAGATGACTATTCATAACAATCTTTGCAGTTTTATCTTCCATAGGTGGTATAGTACAGTGAGTACAATTCCAGATTATGGATTATTAATTGTAAGACATAACCTTGTGAAGTTATCTGCAAGAAATTTATCATTTTAAGAAACTGTCACAATTTGGATTGATAGAAGCCTGATTGTAGGATATTTTTTAGGGAATCCCTTCCAGTTGAGGCCTAGGCTCTGGCCAAGCCCTGGCCCTGGCTGGTTGGGAAGTRCCARCWGACCCAGGTGTTTCTGCACTAAAAATGTAATCAAGTCACTTTGACTTGCCAATTTGGGCTTATCAAAGCTGGAACCCCTTCAGGGTAAACTTGGAAACTTTGACTGGGAAAGTTTCTCCAGGTCCTGCCTGTGAAATTGGGTTAGCCAGCTATTGCAGACCCTGGGCAACAGGGAAGTGTTTAAGTAGTTGATAATGCCTCTTTTAAAATCATCCTTTCACTGGTGTATTACTGATTGCATGTATTACTTTGTTTATTTGTTTTTGCTTGGTGCTAATGCTGAGCACGTGGTGAGCTTATTGCTTTGTTACCTGTATTGTTTTGCTTTGTGTTAATGTTTATACCAAGAGAAGCGCACATTATTAAAAAACAAAAAGGGGGAGTATTACCCCTCTAGACAAATTAGATAATGCAATATTTACACTACATTTTTCAAACACAGATCATCAATTATGATCCCTGGCAGAGTGATACTGCTCTGAAGGTTTGCATGTGCAGAACCAATTTCCGAAAGTTTTATCTAAGACTCTACAGTTGGGTGTGCAACAGCGAGGCCCAGATGATTTAGTAACCTGGGAGAGAGGATATGCTTGTGTTCTATCACTGACAGGTCCAAGGTGGTTACCTGCTTACCTGGTAAAACAGTACTGGAGAGACCAGTCCAGCACCCCGATTCCCCAGCTAAAGACACGACACCAGCCACCGGCATGTGAGTGAACCCAGAGATCACATGAAGGATTTTGAAGCAATTACACCAAAGAACTGACATCCTAATGGGCAGTGCGGGAGCGGCATCAGCCCCAGAGAACACCTTCTTGGCCTACCAAGCTTGTTGTGTTTCTGCTGAATAACTGGGAACACATGTTCTTCAGTCATTCTTTGTTCCCTGCTTCCAGAAAGAYATTCAGTAATGTCAAAGTCAGCATTGCCAGCTGATGGGCTCCCTCCTGCCTAAACTGCACATCCCTGGAGCTCTGGCCATATGAGCTCTGAAACAGTAGCCACTCATTTCCAAGTGCAGAAGAAACAGTTCTCTTCCTACGGACACTGAACTCCATCTTTTTGGTTTCCTATGCTGTGGGACTTTTTGTCCGTGGCATGGTTGTTTTGATGGGTTCTCATGGATTGTGATATGTATCCCAAGCATTTTATCTTGTGTTCAACAAATGATGGGTAGTAGTCTTGCTAAGATAATGATTCTACAGGTGGAGACTATTATGGCATGAGAGTACTTGAACCCTTGTCATAAACAAACAAAAAAGGGGAGATGTAGGGAAGTGTTAACAGCCTGCATGGGAGAAAAACACCATGTCCTTGGCTGYCTTGAGAAAAAGAGATTGGAATGTAAAATTGATAATACAGGTGGCCGAACTGAAAACACTGGCGACACTGCAGCTTTTTCAAACTCACCAATCATATACTTTTGAGTAATTAAACAGCTGTCTCTTAACCAATGTATGCTTGACACAAATGTATACACTGGTTGCTAAAGTGGATAAAAGAGGCCTGTCTCAGAATAAAGGGGTTACTTTTTGTGTGTGTGTATGTGTGTCTTTGTGTCTGTTACTTTGTGTCTGCTGTCTGGCCAACGGTGACAAAAAGCTAGTCAAAGAATGAAAAACAAACAAAGAAGCCCCCAGACAAAAAAACCCAACCAAACCAACAAAAGCCAAACCAACCAATCAAGTAAATGAAAAACCCCAAAACCACTGAGGTAAAGGGAATTTTGGACTGAAATAGAACTTTAGGACCTCTCAACACGTAGCTGTGGCCCCTGGAGGATGCAGAGCATCTCCCCTGAGGCTACTGGGGTCCAGCATCAGCCATGACAAGTTGAGCATCCCTCTGAGTCCACGGCTGCCTTGTTCGATTTAGAAGGGACACAATCTGGATGCTGACGTCAGCTGTATTGATTTGCAGGATTCAGCCCTGTTCTAGATGGGCTACTGCTTGTTTTTCTACTGCAGCATGAGTTGTACTGGTGTTTAAAGACTAGTGCAGCAGGGAAAGGTCAGAGGGTCTTGGGAAGGAACCAAAACAAGACAGTTCAGAAAACAGATTATAAAACCACATTAGGGATCCTTTCATGGCAATAATCTTATCAGGATGCATGGTTCCCTAGGGTCCAAGATACCCCTTTGAGGGGTGCCTGAAGGAAATATGCAGTGGGGTATAACTGCTTCGCTAGGCAAACATTTGTCTGGAAAATCCCCTGTTTCACCGGGATTAAACCAAGAACTGCAAATTGACTGTCACACACGATTTGCCAAATTCTGATTTGTCTTTGGGAAAATGTCTGTTAGTGCTGTTACGGGAAGGGGACAGGGTAATGTGTGAGTGGCCGTGTGATGAGGGCAGACCATTTGTTCGGGAAAGCGCYGGGAGAAACAGCATACTGACCACTAAGACATGATCTGCTGAACTCGACTTTATTAAAATTGAGCATGCTTTTTATAACCACTCCAATGAACTTCATGAATATTCCAAGTAATCACTTCTCATTGGTCACTTTAAACACAAATTCTGATAAGGGGTGTATTTTGCAACTGTCTGAGGGTCTTACATCAGCCARGGGGGTCCRAACTTCAAAAGGGGGGCAGGAGATTAGCCCATCTGCCTGTTGTAACACCCGTTTTCGCTGCAGCTGGCTGATATCTCCAAAGTAGGGCAGCCCTATGCTTGCCACGAGCATCACACAGCTATGTTTAAAATAGGTAATTCCCAACATCCCCCCTGTTTTCTTTAAGCAGAGATAGATTTGCTTGAAGGGTTTGATGCAATAGCTTATTCAACATCCTCTTGTAAACAAGTAAAGAAACAAAGTCTAAAAGGCAAAACTAACAGCGGGATCAAAAGAGTACTAATACACTATTTAACAATGTTTTCTAAAACACAGCAATTCAAAACAATACAGAAATAATTGTCTCAGATCCACAAGGCTGTTATACCTTCATGGTAGCTATTCAAATTGTGACGTGATCACTAAGTAACAAATATGGCATGAAGGGGTACAATATCAGTGATAGAAAGAATCCATCTGGCCTAGCATTCAAGATTTTGAGATTGGAAGGTCACTGTTGTTAGCAAAACTTCACTGCAATTAAGCAAAACAAGAAAAGCACATGTATGTTATGGCATAGGCAGTATCGCTGCTCATACTGGATAGAACTGCATTTCACTGTGCAAAATAACAGAGGTGCAAATGCTCTGTAGGATGCCTCTTAGAAATAAAATGGCAAAATAGATATCAAAACCTTATCCAGTGAAAAAGGGTAATTGGGTTATTGTATAACCTAGAGTCTGGTAAAAAGAAAAGGCCTCAAAAATGGTCAGAAGTTCTACAAATAAGTACCTTTTCAGGTTTTCCAATTAGCCAACGGATTTCATGCTTGTTGCGGGATCAGATTCATCACTGGCTATCATAACACTATTTTTGTCCAGTGTCATGGGACTATTTCTATTTCTTTAAAGCTGACCAAACTTAGCATTGCCCTCCTTCAGAATGCCATTACTYAGTAATCCTCCTGACATTAATACAACAAAAACAATCAACTAACTTTTTCTTATCCTTATTATCTTATAGTGAACAAACAAGCAAAACGAGCAAGCAAAATAACAACAATAAGCTCTAAAACAATAAGGCTAACAAGATTACATCAATAAATCTTCGAAACAGTARCTGTAGGTTAACTGAAGTTTGCATACTGTCATTTGGTCGGCAGCAAGGGACATGGGCAGTTTCTTTGTGCTGTTTCTTCAGACGATTGACGGCTTTCGAAGCAGCTTTTGAGGACTGGCCAGGTCCTCAATTGACTTCTCCCAGCAAGCTGAAATCCACCTAGAGCCTGTCAGGGTAGAAACGCACAAATATTCTCCGCCCTAAACGATACCTTCAGTTGGTCCCTGCCAGATACCAGTCTCTGGGTCTCGACCAGGTCTCAAAACATACAGYGGCTTGTAACTTAAGAAGCAGTCTTCGAATCAATGTGGAGTATATTCTTACAACTCTCTTCTACCCTAAAAAAATACCTTTGTTATTTAAGTTAAATGTGTGYATCTCCTATTAAGGAAGCAGGTGCATCTAATAAAGGAAAGCTGAGAGAATTAGCAATGTACTGCTATAAATGGCACACAGAACTGCAGCTCAGTTTACACCTGCTGCAATAGTTAAATCACAGAGCTGTTGAGAAAATAGGGGTAAAATACAACTCACTTTGAGGTCAAGTCCATTTATACATTACTAGCTGTGCAAGTGTATGAAAAATTTGACTCCTTTTGTTTTACACACAATACCACAAGAGTATCACTTTTATGTCAGAGTCATATGGCAACAACCAAAGCCTTTTCAAAGAGACTTCAGAAGCAATTTAGGAAACTCAAGTATTGTTCCTACTGCAGATATACAGACAACTGCACTTTTCTCGTGCTTACAGTAGTAAAGGCAATTTACCAATACTGGATAAATGTTGGCATGAGGTCTCTTGCTTTCTCCCAGTATTCAGTATGGGTTGAAGTACACAAGCCTACATCCTTAAGGGATGCTGTACTGTGTTAACTCTGTATGGCATTGTGTTCTATGGACCCCTATATGTTGCCTCTCAACATTTTAGCTCTCTGTGCTGTTTCACACTGSTATAGACTCACACAAAGCTTATTTTTCTCCACAGCTAAGAAATCATTGCTAGACTGAATATTGTAATTTCCCAACTTCCCACTGTTTTTCTGTGTATGACTTGCGGTTTTAAATATTCTGAAATACACAGAGCAACTTATCTATATTCTTATAATTCTTAGGAGCAAAGCTTATTCATGTTAATAAAGCAGACAGTTATGCACTTATATCTTAGAGAAGAAAGTACTCCTAGGAGAAGAACCACATCTCTTTTCCCAAAGTGTAGCACTGCAACCTGAGAAAATGCAATAACTATTAAAATCTAAACATAAAATACAAATACAGAAACAAAAGAATATTGTTAATAATACTAAGAGACAGAAACACACTATTGCTATTGTTAAAAGAAGTTTCAAATAATATTCCAGATCCAACTTCAATCCTCTTCACAGGAGAAGATGCTCTGAGATTAGGAAGAGAAGTTCACACTAAAGCGTATTTTCAATAGCACATGGGCATGGTTAGCAGATTTATCCTGTGACAGCTATTTTCAAAAAATAAAATCCGAAGCAGAAAGACATCATTCTCATTAGCATTCATACCAGGATATGCATTGCTGGAAATAGCTGTTTAGCTTACTGCAACCAGTAAACACAATGTGCTGCATCACTTGTGCTCCACACCATCAGAAGATGCTGTGTGTGTGCTTTTTAACATCTTAGTATAAATCTTGCTCATGAAATAAGGCACACTGAAAAAACAACATGGTCTTTGCAGAGGTATGGTATTTCTGAGTCCTTAGAACCTATAGGCTTTTGTTGGTCCTGACCACAATATTTTAAGGTTCTGATTATTTTAATTTTCAAGATTAAGCTTATATTATTAACCAGTTCACACTCTCCTTTTTGGAAGTGGAACTTTGAACTTGTAATTAGGAACTGGTTACACATCGTGAGATACACACTCTAAAATAAATTGATTTAAACTATACCATAGAAATTCTMAATTCTACAAACCTAGATATTTAGATTCTTTGTTTTATCAAGTAAACATTAAACTTTGTGACAAAACAAAAAACACTGTCACTAAGATAACTAGCAACTAAGAGTTGCTGGCTCCATTCAGTTAATTTTTGTTCTTAAAGAAAATTCTTCTCTCGAATAGAATCTGTGTGTATTGATCGAGACAAACTTGACAAACTCTGTTCATATAAACCAATGATGTTTTTAAGTATCAACATTTGCTGCAAGGTAGTTCAGGCCACTTTGTGTATGAAAAGGGCAAGTTAGCAAATTGTATTTGGCAATTTTCAGGGAAGAGGAAATTCTAAGAGAACAGAATTCTCTCTCCACTAAAGCAAGGTGGGATAAGCATCTTCAAACAAGTGTTTAGACAAGTGACTTTTGTAGCTTAATATATATTCCTACTCTGAGTCTTGTAAAGGACTCTGAGTCAAGCAGAGGCAAGCAAGCAATTTGAAAAAACACAAAATTACTTTTCATAAAGAAAATATTTGGAGAGATATCTGTATATGAGGATGATGTCTCTTTACAATCTCCACTCTGGTCCTGCTTAGCTGAGTGTAGTCTCTGGTGTAACAATACAGTTTGTCAGTGTCTAACCCAAGCACTTCCACGGTGCTGGCAACTGGGCCCTCCTCGGAGCAATCACTAGCTCTTAAATCTTGTAATATTCGGTATTTCCTTAATTTCTTGATGACAAAGATGGGGATGCTCGGACTTGTAGAAAGCTTTAAGTGTCTTTTTGATCATACTCTTTGGAGTAGGACAGCGACCTGGACAGGGACCTGCCCGGTCTCCGTGGCAGGAACGTGGCATATTAGTAGCGCGGCCAGAGCCTGCGTCAGCTGGTGGATATCCAGGCAGAGCGCGGCTCCGGGCGGGGGACCACCATGGCACYGGGACTCGAGACCCCGCCTCCGCTCCCGGTCCCAGCGACGCCCCGCTCCGGCTCTCACCTGGCTGCGCTGGTGTCTCTGTGTGTGTGACCCGGACAAAGCTCCGCTGCTGCTGCCTGCCCSGCGTGGCTCCGCTCCCTTCTTTGGCCCAGACACTTCCGGGATCAGGGGCTTGCGGCCTCCTCCGTCCCATGACTTCCTGTGAGCTGCTTCTTGCTTTGTTCCCCGCATGAAGAAGATAATGGCGGAGGCACATTCTGCCTTGGTAGGAGCGAGGCAACTGGCGCAGGGGGGACAGCCGCCAGGGGGGGCTGGCACGCGCACACGGCGGCTGGCGCCCGGGG
>NW_026623770.1:1599-9376 GCF_030028575.1 Malurus melanocephalus | reverse complement strand
GGGGGGGGAGGACGCCACGCAAGGCAGACTCCTGGCCCTGCCGCATACCGCACTGGCTGCCGCGGCGCTCCTCCCTCCACGCAGCACCACGTGGACTCCATGCGATCCATTCGCCGTTTCTCTCCCTGCTATTTCCACTTGCACAACTCGTGCTCGGCAGGGGGGCTCCGAAAACAGCGCCGATCACAACCGTGATTCAGCAAGTCAAATAGCTCCTTACGGAGGTCAATATTCTTAGCTTGGCGCTTTCTTAGAAAGCAAATAGATASGTGGCATGCTGCTTGTCTCTGCTTGTTTCAATACCCTTCAGYGCGCGCTTTTATGCAGCTTCCAAGTCTTCGGCGGCATACCCCGGCTGGAAACCAGATTAGGTTCTTCCAGAGCCCGGCACCTCCCCTTTTTATCTTTTTACTTTTGGTGCTTTTGGCTGTTTTTCCGCTGCCTAGAAAACCCGGTTCAAAACTTACGACACTCAGCCGTGATCCATAAATCATTTTACTCCAGCCCTAACCGTGGTACAAGGCCATCCATGTCCTGCGAGGTGACCTTTTCTCCGATTTCATCACATCGGGGTTCATCATTTGATGAGGGCAGACCATTTGTTTGGGAAAGCGCCGGGAGAAACAGCATACTGACCACTAAGACATGATCTGCTGAACTCGACTTTATTAAAATTGAACATGCTTTTTATAACCACTCTAATGAACTTCATGAATATTCCAAGTAATCACTTCTCATTGGTCACTTTAAACACAAATTCTGATAAGGGGTGTATTTTGCAACTGTCTGAGGGTCTTACATCAGCCARGGGGGTCCAAACTTCAAAAGGGGGGCAGGAGATTAGCCCATCTGCCTGTTGTAACACCCGTTTTCGCTGCAGCTGGCTGATATCTCCAAAGTAGGGCAGCCCTACGCTTGCCACGAGCGTCACACATCTATGTTTAAAATAGATAATTCCCAACAGCCGTGAACCAGAGTCTTGTTGCAGCTACTGTAGAAGTACAGGATTTTCAGGTCTTGTCACAGTTTTGGCGCTGCAGACCCCTCCTAAAACCTGTGAACGGAGTAAACAGAAGGGATGACACGTGCAGGGAAGGGGAAAAGGAAAGTCTGGTGGTTTGTTTCGCAAACTTTGCAGAGATTGTTTGGTTTTGCCCTGTTTTCCATCCAGAGGTGAGCTCGAAGTCCTGTCTACAGCCCGGGCTACCGTGTTAACATCCTCCCTCCCTCTGCCTGGCGTGAGGGAAGTAAGTGGTGCAGCACCTGCTGCCTGAAACTCTGTTTCTGCGGAATCAAATGTTGCCTATGACAGATTTTTAGCCTCTGGGTGGGGCTGCTGGGGCTGTGGTCTCCTCTTGGCTCTGCCCAAAGGGATTTTGCTGGAAAGCTATTTTTGACCTGGTTTGCATTTATAGTATTGTGTATATTTTATTTATAGGGTATGATCATATTGTAAATATTGATACACATCTACCTACTTGAGTGGCCTTTGGATTTTTATAGCTTCTTTCATGGCCTTAATATTTTTCAAGGCAGTCTTTTTCTCCAGCTTCRGGGGCTTAATGGAAAGGCAGCCAGGACAAACTGAAAACTGGGGAGGCAGGAAGAGGGATTATTTCAGTAAGGGTTTTCTTTAGGGTTTTCTTGAAAGCCGGGAGGAAGAGGTGAGGGACACCCTAAAAGCAGCTTCCCTCTGGGATGGGTGGTGGGGGCAGCACCTGGTTGGGAGGCGAGGTCACACAATGCTTGGATAATCATTCTTGAGAAAAGAGGCAAGCCGCGCCAGTAATCACTGGCTGGGGTTACTTCCTCATAAGTGTTCAAATATTACGTTAAATATTGCCATTGCAAATTCATGTGTGTGTATATATATATATATATATTTTATTAATATCTATGTTTTATCTTAGTTTGTTTGGTCTTTTTTTTGGCAGAAGGCTGGCTTTCAAACCTGGGGGTATATTACAGTTGAGTCAGTTAGTGTGACTTGAAAGTGAGCCTGTGTAGTGCTTGAGCCTGCCCTCAGCAATCAGGCTTTAGACTCACAAGGCTTTCATTGTAGGAGTTGCCTTATTTGCATTGATGAGGATGAACCAGCTGCTGGAGCATACAGAACTGCACCTGACACGATCACTGAGTTCAGGATTAGCACAGGGAATCAGGAATTCACGGTGCTACATGGCAATCTCAGCCCTACATTAGAGTCACTCATGCAAAATGACCCAAATTTGCAATGAGCACAATTAGCAATACAAAGACGCATTTTAATTTAGGGGGTGACATTTTCTTGCGTTTTACTTATTAAATATAATGATTATGTGCTCCTTAGTATGCAAGGCTGAGAAGATGAGCTTTCTACTCCCCTGTGAGCACTCCCAAAGCATCCTAACTGCAATCCTTGATATTTAGAAGTTTTGTGCTCTGTAACCCAAAGGGTGGGTTTCTACCTTTTTTTGTTCAGTGCTTACACAAATAAAATAGGAAAAGTTTGGGGTGGTTTTATTTTTTTCACCATTTTTTGTTATCCTCTCTCATTAATCATTGGCTTCCAATTTAAAGAACAAAATATTGCATGTTCTATATCTCCCCACATGTGAAATTGTTCAAACCATTCTCATACCTAAATCACCCACCATTCCTCCATTCCTCTCTGTGGGAGAGGGATGTTTCACCAAAGTTCAACTGCTCAAGTGAGAATCTAGCAAAGTAGTTTCACTCTTTAACACTCCTGACACCCAAAGGTCTTGAAATTAAAGAAGAAAGCAAAATCTGAGCTCTATTTACCTTGCTTTCTTGTATCTAGGTATTGAAATTCCAACCTATGATGGGGGGGAGGGCAGTACGAGGGGTGGGCGGGAATTGAAAAAAGTGTGGATTAAGTGATAATTTGGAGCAAAAGCATGCAGTTCAAAAGCTAAAGCTCCCATTGGACAACAGAAAATTTAATGAGGTTTTTCATGGAATGCAATGCTCAGAGTAGTAAATTATTTGTTAGTTGACAATGCAATCAGCATGCTGATTAAGGTTGCTTGGTTTTTTACTGAACCATTAACTGAATCAAAATGGTTAGTCCTTGTTGTTCTGCTTGGGGGGCTTTCATGGAGCAAATGGATTTTCAGAACAGAGATTGTCAATAAAGGTGAGTGTGCTTCAGGTGTCATTTGCATATGGTGATAAAATAATTCTGATTAATATTTTAAAGTGTTTTAAATCCACAGCATTTACCTGTATAGTGTATTGTGAACTGTCTTTAAAAAAACAGCGGGTCTAGAAAGGCATCAATCCTTGCTTCTTTCTTGGATAGTGGGTATTACATTTTATTGGGTAATTTTTTTAACATTGCTTTCAAAATTGCTTTTGGACAAAAAATGTAGCAAGTTACAGAATCTGAATACTCAGTCTACAAGAAGAAATAAAAATTACCTAAGAGGAGAAGTCACTGTTTCCGGATATATTACAAGTGTAATTAAAGCTTTTGTAAATCCACATAGAATATTCATGCACTGAAGGTTAGGTATGTTTTTAATATCAGGTGCTGTTTGATTTTTTTTTTTTCCTATTGTCATTTCTTGAAACAGACATCCCTTTACTGTGAAATGAGATTGCTTTTTGCTTTAGTGGACTCAAAGTAAAGCAACAAAATAAAACTTCTTTAGTATTAACACTACAATAGAGAGGATGATTATTGTTCTTTTATGTATGCTGACTGTAAATATTTAGCCTATTGAATCCTCAGACAAACCTTGGACTGCACAGATCAATTCTCTTATTGACTCTGTATGTGCCTGTTTTAAGACAATGATGATAGTTTTGGTCGCCTGTTTTATGTTGTATAGATTAACAAGAGACAGAAAAGTGAATTAAAGTAAAAAAAAAAAAAAAAAACTTGGTGAAGAATTATAGACTAGAAGTTTTTCATTTTATGTTAATGATGAAGTTCCACTTCTCTAAGTTCCAATTATTTAAATCATCGAGCTATTCACACAAGGTTATGAGATTCCTTTAAAATCCGATAAATAACTATCTATGCATTTTAACTGTTCATGTTAATGACCCAAGAGGTTAAAAGCTTTTGACTGGCATTTGACTTCTGACCTCATATAAATGTTCTCTTATCAGTTCCTACTTGTTACCTTGTATTGGGTGCTTGCCCCTGATGGCTTTTAGATAAAGRGGGGTTTATTATATTTCCTATTGAAAAGGACCCATTTGCTTTGCTCTTTGTCCGTAGTCTCAGGCCTCAGAGTAACCTTGTAACCTACTGATTTTTGCTGAATAGACTAAAATCCAAATTATTTACAGTTCTCAGGAAGCCTTATTTTTGTCTACAGTTGCTGGAATTAATATAATGTGGTGTAACATGGTTTAGTTTTATTTTATCAAGCTTCTGATCCAATGTTGAATGTGACCTTTATATTATTTCTGTAACTTTAATAATAGTAGATTTCTGCCAAGGGCAGAGCAATACAGTCATACAAAGATGTATTTTCTACCCAAATTTGAGAACCCTACCTAAAAAGGTTTTAAATATGCTGTATGTTTTACTCATACTGTATTTTTCTCATCTAAAATGGTGTAGCTGTTGAATAAATCAATGCTAATCTATGCTAATTTGGCCTATCATATTGAAGAGATTTATTTTATGTTACATATTTGTCTGTATCTTTGTGTCATTCTCACACACCCAAACTTGTTATTAGTGTGATGACTCACACGTTCAATAAGTGTGCCTCCAGACAAACCTGTATGATGTTCTGCTGTGTGTATCTAAGCTTAAATGTGTTCAATACCTTTTGTTATTGTTTGCAGAGATATTAGAACAACACGACAGTAGTTCCTCTGGCAGATTCACTAAAGGACATTTTCCATCAATTTTCCCATAGAAATTGGTCTATCATCATAGACAAAGAATGAAAAGGCAGCCATCTTGTGGGTGTCATATTGCACTTTTTTCTTTGGTTCTTTTCCAGGAAGTCATTATTTTCTTTTGCTGTTTTGTTGGCTTTCACCTTGTTTGACCACAATGATAGTACATGTTATGCAAAAAAGGAGGCTTTTATCCATCCGTATATATTACAGGAAAGTTGTATTCCCTTTTGGCACTTCAGGCAATCACTGTCTAGTGGTTACAAGGAAATTACATCTATTTACTTATACATATGAGTGATAACTTTTGCATTCAATGGTCCTTTGTGGAACTATATTTACAAAAAAGCAAGTATGTAAACACAATATTATTATTGTGAACAAGATCACTTGGCTACAAAGTAACATGCATGTATGCATTCAAGAATGGTAAAACAGGAAATCTCCTGGATGCACCCTTCCCTAAATTAACTTTGTTCTGGCTAATAATTATTGGAGAAAAAAACCCCGAATTATTGTTTTAAATGTTCACATTATCACTGTAGGAAGCTTAAGAGATTTGATTTTTGTTAACCTCAATTCTATTTCAACAAAAGAAATACTTAATGCAATTCTTATCTTTGTACTTAAACTATTGTGTAGTTTAAAGATGTTGGCTCAAAAATAAAATGTCACAGTGCAAAAAAAGTCTGCTTATTGTAATTTAATAAGTGCATCAGTGAGTATTATGCTTTTCCTACTTTGTTACAGCTTTTTAAAAGAAAAGCTAAAATTTGAAACTCACAACTTGGCCATCAGAAACGTGAGAATAAGAGTGTGAAGGTATTTGTCAATAAAATAAATGCCGGCAGCACCACCATCATTAACATGAAGACTGTTCAGTTCAGGTTTAGCTGCTCCAGACGTAATTGATTAAGACCATATAGGCAATTTACTAGCAAACTTTTAATAGTAGTTTGAACTTAGCAGGTTTTAATCTGTTTGCAAACTTGCTGAAAAATAGAAAAATTTTTCCTTTCAAAGTAAGAAAAAAAAAAAAAGGAAAAAAAATGAAAGAGAAGACAAAATTAAAAAAAAGGAAAAAAGAAAAAAGGAAATAAAGAAAAAGAAAAAGAAAAAAAAAAAAAGGAAAAGGATTGAAATGTAAAATAAAATCATGGCACTAATTAATGTCGGTTTCGTTTTGTCAGCTCTTTGTTAAATGTAAAGTGCATTGGAAGTGCTAAGTACTATTAATAAAACTCAGAAGGCACAGATAATTCATGACTCTGGTGTTTCAGAATGATAACCCCTGTACATGCATCCAGTCAGAGGAAAAAAGAAAAAAGGAAAAAAGAAAAGCTTCCAAAACTTCTCTTTCTCGCAAACACCATAAATCAAACTCTTTTTTTCTCCTATTTTTGGAGAATGTAAGAGAGAGATGGCGAGATCAGTTTCCAAAAGGGAACATAAATGCTCCTCAGGAGGAAAACAATGATCACCTTTTCCCCACACGCCCCACCGAAATAAAGCACCATTCAGTGGGTATCAGTACAAGGAGTTGGCAAAAGGCATCCTTATTCCAGCTGGCGTGGATCAGAGGCGTCTGAAGCACCCGCAACTCCTCCTTCAGCTGAACTTAACCCACAAAAATCCCTTGTGTGTGCGCATCCTTTGTGTCCATGGATGGTGGGTGCCTGGGGGACCCAGCTCCCTCTTTACCTTCCATGGGATGGGATGGGACACAAACATTTTTATTTCCAGTGCAAGCAAACTAAACTCGTGTCATTTTTATTATAATTATGATCCCTATTGCCACAGTGAGGAGGCCGCATCCCCTTGTCCTGGAGTACCACAGAGGCTCCGCTGCACCTTGCGTGCCCCACAGATGGTCACTGGGGTTCTCACAGGGGAGGCTTCTCTACTCTCCTCAGATAAGAGCAGATCACATCCTCTAATAGATTGATTTATTCGTGTATAAAGATAATTAACTAACTATTCTCCTCTTCATGGCCGACGTCCTGCAGAAGGGTGTGTTTCTCTGTGTGGCTGAATCTTAGACCCTTCCCAGACCTCACCCACCGTTTGGGTGCAGCTGCCTCCTTGCTTTTCCTGATGTCCTAAATCACACCTAACACAGGGGACAGGTAGCTTTGGAACAGAAATCTTGTCCTGGGTTTTGTTCAGAACACTGTGGGGGATGAGATTTTGGCTCTCGCAGCTTCCTGTCTATCGCCACTCATTGATACAGCCCACCCACCTTGCGTCCTGGTTTCCTGTATTTGGGATCATCCCTCCTGTCCGCCCCTAGCACCTACGACAGGGAAAGACAAATTCGGAGAAATATCGATTTTTCCTTTTGTAGCAAAAAACAAGACCTATTTGGGCTATTTCGGCAGGCCAACTTCCTTAAAAAGATTATTTGAGGTAGAAAGCCATTCATTTAGGGCTGACGATGCTGCGAGAAAAGGACCCTGCTATAAATTAACAGCCTGTCCTGATATTTGGAGAACAAGAGTGACAACTTGTTAGAAGTTCTCAAGGAATCACTTATATTTCACACTCCAGCAGGCAGCTGATTTGAGATTGTCTGTTAGCATAACAAAGACACAGAGCCTGTGAACTTCAGAAACCTTTCGACCTCTTAGCTGCTAGCATGAATAGCTCCCAGCCCTGACTATAGAGGTCTCTCAAAACTCCCCGGCTCGTGGCTAAATTGTTAATCAGGGTAATTTAATATGGTTTTCAATATGCCCCATCTCTTATTGAGTGAGGTATTCCCAGATCTCACCCCTCCAGAACCAGAAAGAAAAGTTCTCTATTCAAGTGTGAGAGGGACAGCTGCAAAGCCCCCAAGTCCCCACTATTTGCATTCCCCACTGAAGAGGATGCAGGGAAGGAGGCAAACCAGGAAGTGCACACATATCCCCTC
>NW_026623770.1:0-1513 GCF_030028575.1 Malurus melanocephalus | reverse complement strand
GCTGGGAGCGCCAGCACCAAATTTAGCCAGACTGATGGGGCACTGCCTAGACAGTCCCTTTTGTGTATCAGCTGTTTTCTCCCTGCTTTATTGTCCAGCTTGAATATATAGCTGGAACCTGCATATGGAACCCAAATGTGATCATTACTGCAGCCATATTTTGCTGTAAAAAAAAAAAGTCTCCAAACTGAATGCATCTAGAAATGTCTGGGTAGAAATACAGAACACAAAAGAGAACAAACTCTGATTTTTACACCAAGTATGTAGCTGTGTGCCTACACAGGTACAAATATGTTTGCACTTAACTATTATGTAATTAAAAATGTAATTCAGTAGAATTATCATCTAACACCCATGTGAATGCATAGAAAATCCTGGCTGCAGCTCTGCTCAATATGGCGAAGAAGCTGGGGGTGCTTTTGAAGGGGCATTGTAGACATGTAGATCTATTCCCAAAAGAAGASAGAAAAATAGGTAAAACATACAGATTTGTTTGGTGAAGAGGCAATTAGGAGCCATTGTACATGTAAACTACAGCCTTTCAATTTTGAAAAGGGCAAAGGATAAAAAGAATATTTTTAAATGTCTACGCTGTAATCAGTAGTGCACACTACTCAGCTCTTCACTTGCTGAAGATCATATTGGAGCAGGAATTAGGCCTTTACTAAAGACATGTAGGATCATGTTTTAAAAGGAGGAAACATCAGAAAACTATGAGAAAGAAAGTTTTACAGAACTTACCTTTGTGTAATATGCATCTTGCTACTATGTCACAAGGGATTTTTTTTTTTGTTTTGCTATTAATACTAAAAGTCCTCTTAGCCAGCAAAAGTCACATAAATAAAGAATGAAAAAAAAAGAGAAAGAGAGAGACAAAGAGACAAAGGGAGAGAGAAAGAGAGAAGAAGAGAAACAGAAGGAAGGTGTGTAAGGTGCGGAAGGAAGCGAGGGAGGGAGGGAGGAAGTCAGGAAGGAAGGAAGGAAGACACGAAGGTGCGGAAGGAAGACACAAAGGTGAGGAAGGAAGACACGAAGGTGCGGAAGGTGCGGAAGGTGCGGAAGGTGCGGAAGGTACGGAAGGTGCGGAAGGTGCGGAAGGTGCGGAAGGTGCGGAAGGTGCGGAACGAAGGAAGGGAGGAAGGAAGGAAGGAAGGCGCGGAAGGAAGGAAGGTGCGGAAGGAAGGTGCGGAAGGTGCGGAAGGCATGGAAGGAAGACACAGAAGGAAAGTAGTAAGGAAGGCACAAAAGGAAGATAAGGAAGGCGCGGAAAGAAGGCATGGAAGGCAGGAAATCAGGAAGGAAAGAAGGCAGGAAGGCAGGAGGGAAGGCGTGGAAGGCGCGGAAGGTGTGGAAGAAAGGAAGGCAGGAAGGAAGGAAAGAAGGCAGGAAGCAAATAAGGCAGGACAGCGTGGAATTGATGGGAGAAAGGCAAAGATGGATCACATGGAAGCAGGACAAGGAAGGAAGGAAGGTGCGGAAGGAAGGAAGGCACGGAAGGAAGGCGCGGAAGGAA
>NW_026623769.1:450322-463859 GCF_030028575.1 Malurus melanocephalus | reverse complement strand
ACCCAATCCAGCTGCGCCCTTTGCTTTGCATTCATCCTGCACCTTTGATTTTTTTTTTCCTCTCTGCTCTTGGGTAAAGAAAATTCTGGAAGAAAACTTCTTGCTGAGGCAGATTCCCTCAGCACAGCACAGAAAAGGACAGGGAAACTCATCTTACATTTCTTCTGGTTGCTGGGTTGGTGTGGTGGGAATACTGGCTTTGAAATCATGAATATTTGCTTTTAAATAATGTTATTTGTGTGTGCTCTTAATATGAATAATATCATATGTGGTGGCTCAAAACTGGTCTGTGCAGGGAAGGATTCACTTGCTCAAATCTGTTTTTTTCCATTTGCCATGACATTAATTGACATGGAGAAGAATAGAATTGAACTTTAGCCCAAGTAATGCATGGAAGGAAATTGGAATGATGATTAAGAGTGAAAGTTTAAGCAGTTACTCAAAGACAATCAAAGAGTAACTGTTTGTTGTGTTGTGCAATTAGATATTGCATTATTTAAGATTCCCATGATTTTTATGGCTCCATGAGCAGGGGATGATGGAGAGATGATGATAATGTGACCAAGGGACACTTCCAAAGCTTCCATCACATCCAGACAGCTTCAGCCACTTCATTCCCTCACTGAGGAATCCTGGAATGAAGGGGAGCATTGGTGGCATTAATTGATATTTATTGGAATATTGTCAGTACAGGTCTGAGTGACCCCAAAAATCTGAATCAGAGCACAGAAAAAAATGAATGAAGAGTTGGCTGATTGCAGGAAATGGAAAGCTTGGCTATGAATGAAGTGGGAATTCTTTTGGGAAGCTTTGAGCCCGTTCCCACAATGGCCAGATTCAGATGCTGCAATTTACCCAAAGATTAAGAGATAAACAGGCAAAGAAAGCAGAACAAACCACAAACCTCTGAAAAAATGGAGGAATTGGCAAGTTGATAAAGAACCTTGTGTCTGTTCAAAGGTGACCTGGGTCAGCAGAGGATGAATTTGTCATCGTTTTTTTTTATTGGGAGTTTAATGTTTGTTAAGAGCTCGCAAAGATTTCTGTTTCCTGAGCAGTTTTTTCCCCCAAATCTGGCAATTCTACAAAGCACCCATTGGAGTTTAAATGATCTGCCTGGCGTGTTCTGGGTGCCACAGATGGTGGCATCAAAAGGGGAAGGGGAGCTTTGAAGATGCAGAATTTGTCAGGGAGCCACGGGAACAGGGAGACCTGGAATTCTCGGGAGGGGACACTCTGCAAACAGGGACAAACAGGGGACAAATTCATGGCTTTCTGCTGGATAATCCCTTAGGCCAGTCCCAAGCTCAGCTCAGCTTCAGAGCTGCAGTGGTTCTGGAAAAAAAGTAAAAAAGGAGCTTCTCAGAAGGGTTTTCCAGAGAAAAAGGTGGCAAAGGAGGTGGCTCAGTTCTGGTTTTCCTATATTAAAAGGAAATTAATCCCTGAGTTAACTCCTGGCCCTGCTGCTGTGACAGCCAGCAGCAAAATTCCAGTCCAGCAGGACCTGGAGCCCTGCAGTGGTTTTGGTTCATTGATTAGTCGGGTTTTGGGGTTTTCTTGGGTGTGTTTTTTTTGGGATTCCAGTCCCAAACCCATTCTTCTGGCACTAAAGGGTAGGATACCGTGGATTTCACCTTATTCTGCTTCAGAGACACAGCAACAGAAAGCAGAAAAACCTCATTTTCCAGCACCACTGCCCCATCCACGCTCGGTGCTGTTATCCTGACAATAAATAACTTAGACTTTCTTGGGGAAAAAGGTCCAAAGTAGGAACTGCCTTTCAAAAATGCCTCACTCCAGCTTCATATTTCCCACAGCAAAGGCCTCCTTTGTGTCCCAGCAACCAAAATCCACAGATAATAACAGAAATACATCCCATGATATGATCAGGGCTTCTTTTTCAGCATCTAATGATGTTAAAATAAATGGAATTATGTTTCTTTTCCTTTTTTTTGAAGTCAGTAAATGCCCAAAGAGGATTTGCCCCATTTCTACAATGTGCTTAAGGGCTTAGAGTGCACGATCAAATGGAGATTTATTACGGGCATGAGGGCTGGCATCAGGCAGCCTCTGCTCCGAGCTGCTCAGGGCCTTTTTATTCTGCTCCAGGAGGGTTTTTCCTCATCGTTCYCATCTTATTCATGATTCCTGAGGCCAGATGTGGCCTTGTACTTTGCAGAGGGTTTGTTTTTCTTTTTTTTTTAATTGCCTAGAAAAATAATTGCTTTACAACAAACAGCAAGGAAAGCTGGGGTTGTGGACAGGACCTGGAAAAGGTGGATTGGGGAAAATGCCACAGGAGCATCACTAGTGGGAAGTTTTTCTTACTTTTTTTTTGAGGATGTTCCCACCAAGTTTGGTGGATGTGGGATGAAATCACAGCTCCGTGTCTCTGATTCTCCCCCTCTGCTGGCAATGCTGTCCCTGCCTGCAAAAAAAAAACCCAAAAAAAAAAACCTGCAGGAATCCCAGAGCTGGGAACGCTCCCAGCTTGATCCAGGGGTGAAGCACCCGAAAAAAATGCAGAAAAATGAAAATCCAGGGAAGGATTGCGCAGCCTGAGCTGAGCCTGTTTGTTTTGTAGCTGTGGAGGGAGGGCTGATAACACCTGGCTGAGCAGACAGGGATGGTTGGAGCGCTCAGCAAAGGCTTTCACAACCCTTCCTGTGATAACCCACAACAGATTCATCACTAAACCAACAGAGCGTTTCATTATTCTTACATTTTGAAACGCAAAGTAAACAAAACGCAAGCTATCGATGCAGATTAGATTATTTCGCATCCTTTTGAAAGGCACTGCAATGCACAGAATATACAGCGCTGAAATATCCCTTAGAAATCTTAAAAATTCCGATTTTTAAAGCGCAGGAAGATGGGATGGTTGCAGCTGAAACTTTGAGCTTGTTGTGCACACAATGTGAATGCTTCATCTGTCAGGAACATTTTCCTGCTCCTGTTTCTCAGCCCTTCTTGATGAAGATTTCATTTTAGCTCTTAATCTGCTCCGCACAATCCTTTGCTTTGTTCAGCACAAAGGCTTAAAAGCTGCCAAAAGTAAATGAGAAACTATTGGAGGTGGAAACTTTTCCGCCAGTGTTTAGAAATTCCCTCTCTCCACGGGATGAGCTTTAAGGTCCCTTCCAAYCCAAATCATCCCWTGATCATATGAAACGGTCTCAGCCAAAAAATTGAATTATTAATGTTCAAGAGATGTGTGTTGGACAAATTAATTCTCACCTCCATCAACCCAAATGAGAGTTTTATTAAATTGTGAGTCTGCTAAGTTTTCTTCTGATACAATTCCATGAACAGAAGCAATTTTTGAGAGGAGGGGAAAGCACCACCAATATTTTACCAAAAGTAGTTTCCAGGTAATCTTTTCTGCTAACTGAAAGAAAAAAAAACACCTTTTCTCTGTATTCTTTTAGTACTGATGAAAGGGCTTAGCAAGAGCCTTCAGGCAAAGGATTTGCCCGTCGGGGCCTTGGGCACATTTTCAAAACTCAGACACTTCCACCTTGTCTTTTATTCCCGGCTCGAATTCCCCAAATCCTCTTAAGTTAATTTGTTTTCCAGCACAAACCCCTATGAAACCTAAACCGCCAGAAGGGCAGTTAGGGCTTTTTCTTTTTTTTTTTTTTTTTTAATGTTTCTGAGCGCTGCGGAGGATTGAGCTGATCCCGCCGGGTCCGGGGGCTTTCGGGGGCTTCGCTTCCAGCGCTGCCGGAGCCGCCGTGGTGCTGAAGGGATAGCGCCGGGTCCGCCTGTCCGTCTGTCCGTCCGTCTGTCCGTGTGCGTGTGTGTCCGTGTGTGTGTGTGTGTCCGTCTGTCCGTCTGTCCGTCCGTCTGTGTGTCCGTGTGTGTGTGTGTGTGTCCGTGTGTGTGTCCGTGTGTCCGTCTGTCCGTCCGTGTGTGCGTCCGTGTGTGTGTGTGTGTCCGTGTATCCGTGTGTGTGTATATGTGTGTGTCCATGGGTCCGTGTGTCCGTGTGTCCGTGTGTCCGTGTGTCCGTGTGTGTGTCTGTGTGTCCGTGTGTGTGTGTCCACTTGTCCGCCTGTCCGTCCGTTTGTGTGTGTGTGTCCGTGTATGTGTGTCAGTGTGTCCGTCTGTGTGTGTGTGTGCGTCCGTCCGTGTGTGTCCGTGTGTCCATGTGTGTGTCCGTGTGTCCATCTGTCGGTCTGTTCATCCGTGTGTGTGTGTGTGTGTGTGTGTATGTGTGTGTGTGTGTCCATGTGTGTGTCCGTGTGTCCATGTGTGTGTCCGTGTATCCATGTGTGTGTATGTGTGTGTGTCCATGGGTCTGTCTGTCCGTGTGTGTGTGTGTGTCCATCCGTGTGTCCGTGTGTCCGTGTGTGTGTGTGTGTGTGTGTGTCCGTGTATCTGCATGTCCACGTGTCCGTGTGTGTCCATGTATCCGTGTGTCTGTGTCTGTATGTCTGTGTGTGTGTGTGTCCGTCCATGTGTCCGTGTGTCCATGTGTGTCCGTATAACCTGTGTAACCTTGTGTGTGTCCGCGTGTCTGCGTGTCCGTGTGTCCATGTGACCATGTGTGTCCGTGTGTGTCCCATGTCCATCCCTGACCCGTGGTCTCCCGACCCCATCCCAGGCCCCATCTCTCCATTTTCCACTCTTTTTCCCCAAAGGAAGTGGTGCCAACCCTTCAGCACCCCTTTCTGCAAGAAAAGTCATTCAAAGTGTTCTTCCTGCCCCAGAGCTGGTTTTGCTACAGATTTACAGAAGTGTTGAGGGTAGAAAAGACCTTTGAACTCTTTGAGGCCAAGGACTCACCCACCAAATCCACTGTCCCATGTCCCCAGGTGTCACATCTGCACCCTTTGGCAGCTGTGCCAGGCCAGGGCAGCCCTTTCTGGGGTGAAATTCTTCCTCACACCCAAYCTAAACCTCTGCTGCACAACTGGAGGCTGTTTCCTCTTGTYCCATCTCTTGCCCTGTCAGGAGTTGTGCAGAACCACAAGATCCCCCCTGATCCATCTTTTCTCCAGGKTGAGCCCCTCCAGCTCCCTCAGCCCCTCCTGGTGCTCCAGACCCTTCCCACTGCCCTTCTTTGGGATCACTCCAGCCCCCCAATATCCATGGATAATGTCCTTTATGCTCCACGGGGCTCAGTTTCTCCTCCCTTGTAAAAAACACTGAGATTTCAACACCACGAGTGCTTAATGCTTCACCAGCAAAGCACCAAGAATTTGTCTCCAGCCTGAATTACCTCAGCTTAATGAGGTAGGACACACATTAGTCCCGGTGCTAAATTGCTGCAGGGGGGGTATTGGCTGTTGTAGAACAGCTGCTGGAGAGAAAAATCCATTTATGGGCTGCGTTTGGGGTTGTAAAGTTTGCAACTGCGCCGGGGAAACAGCAAAGCCACGGAGCTGTTGGGGATTATTGCGAATGTTCAGTCACACAGAACAAGAACCATAAACGAAGGGTCAGGTGCCTGCTGGCCCCGGGGTGTGCGGGGACAGGGAGCACCGGGCACCCTCAGGGCTCAGTGGGCACAGCCCTTTAGCAATTGCCCTCTGGATTGCAGGACTGGCTGCATGCAGAATGCTCAAAAATAGTGTAGACCCGTCCAAACTGCTCAGAAATAATATAACCCCCTCCAGACTGCTCAAAAATAGTGTAACTCCGATCTAGAATGCTCAAAAATAGTGTAAGCCCTATCCAGACTGCTCAAAAATGGTGTAACCCCCATCCAGACTGCTCAAAACTAGTGTAATCCCTATCCAGACTGCTCAGAAATAGTGTAACTCCTATCCAGACTGCTCAAAAATAGTGTAACGCCTATCCAGACTGCTCAGAAATAATATAACCCTATCCAGACTGCTTAAAAATAGTGTAAACCCATTGTAGAGACTGCACAGAGGCAGTGGGAGGTTCTGGGAGAGACCTGCAAGGAGCCCAGAACACTGAGTTACAAATGCAGGTGAAAATTCAGGGKTTTTCTKACTCAAATACCTTAGAGAAAGAAGKAAYTTTCTGATTCTCAGCRGCACCTGYAGGACCAAGGGGTCAGCTCTGAGGTTTGGCCGTTTCTATTTGTCAAATATCCCATGTGAATCCCCCTGCTGAGGGCTGAATATTTAGGATTTCCACGATTTCTGAGCCCCTCTCAGAGCCAGACTGATCCAGGGGTGCAGGAGGTGGCGGCTGAATTTATTCAGGCAATCACATTCTCCTTCCCAAGCCTAATGCCCATGAATACGGAGCCAGCCCCTCGATCTGCCAGGGATTCCATCCCCATGAACATGGATAATGTTCCAGCCCCGGAGAGCAGCATTTAATTGATGAGATGGATTATATTTACACAGCAATTACAACAGAGGCAGGGCTGTCTTTCCACACAATGCTCTTTGCTGGAATATTCTTGGAATATCCAGGAAAGCTGTTCATTTAGGGGCAAGTAAAAAAAAAAAAAAAACTAGTTCAGATCACTCAGCTCATTTCAGAGCCTGCAAATAGCCCACGAGGCCAACTCAGGAGCCACACAGGGGTTGCCTTGGCTACAGCCATTAATTTACTCCTGATAAGCAGGATGCTGATTGTTCACCCGCTCAGGAATTAATAGTCAGTCGCTGCTATCCTCAGATGGCTGCTCGGGGCCCATGGCAAATGGATGAGGGCTCTTTGTAAATCCCACATGAGTCAATGGGCATGGCTGTCCCCGTTTCCTTCAGAGCTGGAATTAGCCAGCCCCGCTGYCAGGCCATGAAATATGGATTTTTTTTGTCCTCAAGGCACCTCGGCAAGGTAAGGTAAAGCCACTGACTCAGGTCACGGATGGAAAGCTGGGGACAGAGAGGTGACCTCAGGATCACCCAGATGTCCTGATCCTCACTGTCCCWTCGGTCTGGATTTGTTCCCATGGGCAGTGGAGAGGGGAAAGGAGCACGTCTGAGTTTTATCCAGCGTGGAGATGGGGCAGGGAGGCAGCTGCGGACTGGAGACTGAGACACAATTTCACATTTTGTATTTTTGAGCAGTCACAAACAGCCACATTCAGGTGCCTTTCAGGAATGGGATGGAGTTCTGCTGATGGCTCTGGAAACAAGAGGGTGGTGAGGAGCTCAAACCATCCCTGACCTATGGCAAGGCAAGGAGAAGGTGCAGGAGATGTCCTGCAGACCCTGCAGAAAAGGAAAGGGGAAAGAAAGCTGTGGTCAAACCCAGCTTTGGGTGAAGCCAAACCCAAATGCCACACTGGTCCTTCTCCACAGACAGACAGGGAGCCAGCACCTGGATTCAATCCCCAAAGGGTCAGAAGGGTTTMTCCTTCTCATGAACAGACAGCAGGGTTTGGGTCCATCTCAGTTACCAAAGGAAAATATTCCCTACATGGATTATTCAAAAATATCCTGTGCCAGAAACAGGAAAATCAACCTGGGTGTCTTGAGCCTTTTACCACAAAAATTTTTTTTTTTTTTCCTCTTAGGCCAAGCTAAGTCCTGAAATGGAATTTTTCTCCTTAGTTGACATTAGAATTAACTTGTTGACATCATTAGCAGGGCACATAATAGATGGCTGGGCTGCTCTGACATTTATCTTTAGGTCAACAGCTCTCAAGACTCCAGAGGCAAATTAGAAAAAAGCACAGGCTCTTTATTAGCAGAACTTAATTTAACTGTATTTAAACCTCATTAAGGAGTTTTAAAAAAATACTTTTCTTAATGCACTCATGCTTTATAAAGTATGGAATAGGAATATTAGATTAGTTTGATCCTGGTCCTTGTTAGGCACCACGGTAGATGGGAATGCACAAATTCCCTCCTGGAGTTTGTGCTCTTGGATGTCAAATCAAAGACCAGGTGCTCCACAACCCATTTCCTTCCCTGGGTGTTTTATGTTTCCTAGCMCTGTAATTCTCCCCAGGAAACCAGCAGAAATCTTAATTTCTTACCCCCCTCCCTGCCTGGAGTAACAGCTCTGGTGATTTAAACAATCCAGCACGTGTTCTTACACTGTCTGCACCTCCTGCTCGCCAGGAACGGGGCTGGGGTGAGGAGAACCAGGGAGGAAAGGAAAGGAAATGACATTAACCTTTTCCATCTGATAAATAARGGCTCTGTTCAGCTGCAATAATCCACATCCTTCCCTGGAGACCCCGTTAATGTAATACCTGAGGGCTCTGCTTATTCTGAATTATTTCCACGCTGGCCAGCTGATTTCTTGGTGGGTTATTCAGTCCCTGTGTAACAAAATTTCCAATTCCCTCTTGTCATTCCCAACAAACTCTCAGATGTGCTRGGGGCTCTGTGACACCCATGTGGCTTTTCTGGGATTCCTGATGGGGAYTTTTGTGCTGATTTTCATGGGATCACCACTCTGGAAGTGCTGAAGGTCCCTCACTTTTGTGGTTCTTCTCCACAGGGACCTTCTCCCTGCTCCATCAAACATTCAGCATTTGTAGTTTATGTGGAATGAAAAGTTTGAACTTGGAATGGGTGGAAATTTAGAGCACCAGCCTTGGTTAGATTGCACAAAGGGTTCTGCAGGAGTTTGCCAGGGTTTGAGGGGATGGAGGTGGGTCTGTGGCCACTGCAGGGTGGACTGAGGGATCCACAATCCCAAAGGAGAAAGGYTGGGAATTGAAATGTGAGTTTTTTCCCCTTTTTTTTTTCCTTAGCAATGCATAGATGGCTCCAGTTGGATCTGTTGGGTTTTTCCCCAGCAAAAAGCATTTTTCCCCCTTTTTTTTTTTCCTTTGCAATGCATGGATGGCTCTGGTTGGATTTGCTGGGTTTTTCCCAGAAAAAAAAGGGTTTTTTCAACTTTTTTTTTCCTTTGCAATGCATAGATTACTCCAGTTAGATTAGCTGGGGTTTTTTTCCCAGAAAAAAAAAGGGTTTTCCTCCTTTTTTTCCTTTGCAATGCATGGATGGCTCTGGTTGGATCTGCTCAGCTGGACCTGCCCAAGAAACCTGGAGGTTTCTTGGTGGAGACAAGGAATGTTTGCAGGCATCGAGGGAGAAGTTTTTGAGGCAGGAYAGGGAATCAGGGCATGCAGACCCACTCAGAAATCAATGGGAAACACCAATCTGACACAAAAACGGGATTTATCTGAGCTGTGGTGATCCACAACCAACTGAAAACCACGGGAACCTCATCACTGGCATTGAGGCAATTTGGGATTAAATTCCTACATTATGAGACTTGTTCCTTCCTATTTGTCTTTTTTTTTTTTTTTTTTTTTTTGGGGAGTGCAAGACCCAGAACATAACAACCCCGAGCTGGGTGCGATTTTGCAACGCTCCCGATGCTGAAACGAGCTGTGCTCCCAGGGTTCATTATGAGGCTGTCTCGAAACCTGCTGGTTAAACAGGAAAAACGGGAAATCTGACCTCACCCGAGGAGTGCTCGACTGAATGAAGCGCCTTTATTGACTGCTTTTAAGCTCCGACAGCAGCGGTGTTTGCTGAGAATTGAGGGCTCTTGGCTGAAAATTCACCCTTGAACCTTGGGGTGGACACAGCCTTGGCTGTCACATGTCACCCTTCAAGGCTGGAAAAAATGGATTTTTCTCTCCTTGTGATGCTGTTCAGCTCCTCTCCCTCTCCAGAATTCTTATGTGGGGTAAAAATGGCAGAAGTAAAGTAAAAGCATCGTGCTCAGCATGCTTTTGTTGGGATTTTTGGGTGTCAGGGTGGGTCACTTGAATTAATAAAGAGAATAAACCCCTTTGCTTAAAAATCTTGAAGATTCTGCAAGATTCTGAAGGATCTGGACCTCCAACCTGAGGTGCTGAGGAGGGAGGGCTGARAAAACTCCTCTAAATCAGTGCCCAGAGAAGCTGCAGCCGCATCTCTGCTGATAAATCCCCCTCAGACACAGCAGAGCTGACCCCGGGGTGCGCTGAATGCCCCTGAATTCTTATCCCCATCCATCTGCACTGGAAATTCAGACAGGAACCCAGGCTCTGACCGTGCTGTAACCTAAAGAGCAGCTCCTCGCTCCTCTCAGCAGGAATCCACGATCCATTAGCGCTGAACTTTGCCCGGTTTTGTATTCGGGGAGCTCCGTTCCACCGGCAGGAAAGGTTTTGGTGTTATCGCTGCGCCGATCTGAGCGCAATTGAGAACAGTTGCCTGATAAAAGAGCAGCAAATGCGTTCTGGGGGAGGCAGGAGGGGTGGAAATCAGCCCTGGAAGAGATGGAAGAGATGGAGGAGATGGATGTGTGGCCCTCCCCCGGCGCGGGAGATAAAGCTGAGCTTGCAAGAAGTGGAACTAGACATTTTTGGATGTGATGTCACACCAAAACCCACTGATTTCACCTCTAATCTAACTCACTACAAAGTTAAATTAAACTGGCTGAGTTGGTGTTTTTTTTTTGTTTTGGTTTTTTTTTTTTTTTTTTTTTTTTTTTTTTTTTTTTTTTTTGGTTTTTTTTTTTTTTTTTCAAGTTTTAGAAGGTTTTTGGCTCTGCAGAGCCACAGCAGCAGCAGGGACGCAGGTAAAGGAAGCCTCCGAAATTTCATTGTTACAGCCCAGCTGCAAAGCGGACCCAGAGGAGATGGGATTCTCTTCAAGCAGTCTGTGATGCAAATTTATGTAGATRACTCTCATTAGCCTACTGCATGTTTGTTTTTCTGCTTGCTTGGAACAGAGGCGACCACACTGCAGAGAACAGCTCTGGAAAATGAAGATTTGAGCCCAAAATACCAACTTAAACAGCTTTAGGGAATGAAAAACGCCCGACTGYCGATTCTTTTGGAGATTGCAGGGCAGTGGGAGGGTGAAGCTGCTTCATCACCGCTCACCAACGCCTTGGCTGCTCTTTCCTGGCATTTCTCAGCAGACATTTGTGCCATGGGCCAGCAGGAGCAAAGCTCCGTGCCCAGGAGGGGACAGACTCCAGCAGCACCGCCTTAGGAGCAGGCAGAGCTCACATTTGACAGCCCTAACCTGCGAATTTATTGACAAACCCGGGGTGAAATCAGTGTCTGCATCTCGTGGGTGGCACTCCCGAAAAGGCCGAGTCARAACTGCAGCAGAGCGTTCCCAGGGAGCTGCTCTGCCTGTGGAAGTGGAAGGTTTTWAATCTGCCCTCGTTTCTGTGGTCATTGTGACCTGTTCAACACCTCCCCCGGGGGTTCTGTCACCTCTCAGGTGACAGCGGCAGAGGCTGAGCTGCTCTCCATGCAAACCAGGAGTTGAAAACAAGCTGCAGCACAGGATTTTGGGGGAAAAAATCAGGTTTTCAGCCATCTATTGGTGACATTTATTACACAAAGTGATGGTGGGATAAAGGATAAAATCCAAGGCCCAAAGATGTTTGTGCTGCCTGCAAAAATCCCTTTCCACTTTTGCGAGACCCTTCTTGTCAAAGCTGCACTAAAGGGGCTGCAATTGCCTCTGGATCACTCAGCAGGGAAATGGGAAAAGTTTGGGGTCACAGCAGCTCCTGGGGTAAATCCTTTGGTTGCTCCATGCCCCTTGCAAAGCAGACTTTGAGCCTTTTGGAGAAAAACAATTGGGAACTGCTGGGCTTCCCAAAGCAGCCCTTTCCCCACCAGTTTGAATGCGCTGAAAGGACGGGGTTTTCTGTGAACTTTTCCCAAACAGTCTTGCCTTTTTTTTTTTTTTTTTTTTTTTTTTTTTTTTAACTTCTCTTTGAGAGGGGGAGGAGTTGTGTCTAAAAAAACAAACCCAACCTGTCGTTCTCAGCCCTGCCAACCTGTCAGTCCAGCCATGCAAGAAGACAGGGAGAGAGACAGAGGAAAAGAAAGGAGGGAGTGAAGCAGAGATCCTTTCAAAGCCCAGCAGGACGTTMAGGTAAAGCCCATTTCTCACTCCCTTAATTGCGCCTCTCCCTGTGTTTGTACACTGTAAACAGAAATTCTGTTGCCTTAGAGAGCTTCGAACTCACTCAACAGCCTGGGTGGGAATAAACTGCTTTTTTTTGGTGTTTGGCTGTAACCTGGCAGCTCGGTAGGTGTTGTTTGGAAACACGGTTCGAGCGTCTGGAATTCGGCAACATTCGCGTTCATTTGAATATTAAAAGAGAGGCAGAGCTCCTGYGCTTGTTCGAGTCCATGTTCGGGGAGGGTGTTGAGCTGTGTAATTGCAGGGCTGGGGCCAGGCTCTAATTACCGCAGATCGGGGTGAGAACTTGTCAGAGGAGGGAAATCCTCCCGGAGCTGCCAAGCGCAGGGCTCTCACACCTTCTGCTGGAAGGGTTTGGGGATGGGAGACCACCCAGAGAGTGGGGCTGACACTTTTTGGCAAATCCTCCGCTTTTTCAGAGGAGTTCAGTCCCCTCTGCTCAGCAAAGCTGCCCTCGAGTGYCGGGCTGGGAGCGCAGAGCACTCTCAGCTCATCCCGAGCAAATTGAGGGTTGCAGACTGTGAGAAAGGGTGGCTGTGATGAGTCACAAGGATCGCTCTGTCCCACAGCCTGCTCGGGGTTTTTGGGATGRGTACAGGCCTGAGGAACAGGAGGGGACAGGATTTTGACAGTTCAGTGTCTGTGCATGGGCACTGTGTGACCCCACACCTGCTGAGAGATTCTGACCCCTCCTGTGCGGTGAAAATCCACAAACAAAGGCCAGAAGGGGAGAATCCTGCTCATCCCCCTCAGAAATCCCTCTATTTTTCTAATTCTCTATTTCTCTATTTCTCTATTTATTTCTCTATTTCTCTATTTCTCTATTTCTCTATTTCTCTATTTCTACCCCCTGAGCAAACATTTTAAGCTGCTCTGAAAACTCTGCAATACCTCTCTGAGCAGGCTGGGGATCCAGGGAGATCACACCAGAGGCAGAGTGGGGACAGGATTTCCTCTCCCTGCTGTCTCTTTGGGTTTTTTTTTTTGGTTTTTTTGGTTTTTTTTTTCACTCCTGCAGCCAAGGTGTGCGTGCTGCAGCTCACCTGTCTGGTGGAGCTCACCTGGCAGGCGGGACAAGCTGAAAGATGGCACAGGAAGACAAGGCAGCCGTCACTGAAAGGCTTGGGATGCCTCTGCCAGGGCTCTGGTTACACAATCCTGGCYTCTGCATCCTCCTTGCTGCCAAATTTCCTCAAATCCTCGTTCCCGTGCTGCGGATCAAAGCTCTTTCCCATGGCAGKGGCCTGGGAATCCAGAGGGGATCCAGGCTGTGAGGGGTGCTCTGTCCAGATTAAAAAAAAAAAACTTTGGGAAGTCCTGCTGTTACATCATTTTCCTTTCTTCTGGGATTGTGCTCTCCTGGGAACCCTGAGTCATTCCCTGTGGGAATGGTGATACCAAGGGTGACTATAAACGTTTAATAAACAAAAAAAAGCTTATTTTAGAGTGCTTTCTGGAGTATTGTTCTGAGCTTTCTTGCTAGAGCCAGGATGGAGAGGGAAGTGCTTTTTCAAGTGGATGAAGGAGGTGGAGAAGAGGAAGTGAAAATTTATGTTTTGGTGGGGTTAAACTTTCTTACTCCTAGTTACAGTAACAGAAATTAGTCACCGAATGAAGGAAAAGAGGAAAATTAACTTTAATGCTCAGCAAGAACTTCGCTAATGAACCTCTGAGGCTTTAGCATCTTTTTGCATCTTCTC
>NW_026623769.1:440169-450112 GCF_030028575.1 Malurus melanocephalus | reverse complement strand
TCTTCTCTTCTCTTCTTTCCACGATTTAAAGCACTTCAAAGGTTCGGGCCACCTCCGTGCCACACCCCACGATGCTTCTGGGTATTTTTTAAAGGAAAGCAGGCATTCTGCTGGACTTTTAAAATCACCACTCTGGAGAAGGTGCGAATGCAGCGAGATAACGAGATGGGCGCTGCTGAATCACCGGGGGCAGTTGATCTGTCCCTGGCAAAACCAGGATTGTCTCATCCCTCCTTGATGGATGGATGGTTCGGCAGCGCTTAGCAAATGGCAGCTGATCAAYCAGAGTTAACCAGCTCCGAAAATTCGGGCTAAATCGCTAAATTCGGCCGATTTCCAGGCAATCCAATGTTTCGGATGGGTTTTGTGAGCGTGGCAACAACTCCGTGCTGGAAATGTGGAAATACCAGCCAGGTTCTTGCCAGGATTTCTGTTCCCGTCGCTTCGGAGGCAMAAAGGGCAGGGATGGATGGATGGATGGCCCGATGGATGGATCGGGCACTTGCTCTTTTCTACAGAAAGAAAACTTTTGCCGAGGACGCGTTCTCAGACAAAAAGATTGGAATCCGAGACGCCAGCWGAGGTTGTGAATAGCTCGTGGGAAGGTCAGGTGGAAAACACTTCACGCTCTGAAAGTTTCTGCCTTTCAGAGGGAAAATTTCTGCCTTTTAGAGTGGAAATTTGTGCCTTTCAGCRGGAAAGGTGCTGCTCCCTCACCTCAGTGCTCTCCGGCGTGACTGAAATTCCGGACAAAAGGCTGATTCTCTGCCCTCCTCTCCTTCATTATTCACCTTTCTTGCCCAATATTCTCACCCCGAGCTTTTGGTGCGGGAGTTTGGTAACAGAACATCCCTTTCCAGTAATTGGTTGTGCAATTAAGCCCGCCATGTGATCGATACAAAGGAGCCCAGCAAACAAACACCACCTCACAGTTCTGTTTGCTTTATTTGATCCTTCATCTTTCCACCTCCTGCTGTTTGAGAGGACTTTGTTGTCCCTCCAGTCTGGCAGGAGAAAAAGCTGTTACTCAAGAATTCTCTGTGCTGCGTTTCACAAGGAGCTGCTCATTTCTTGTGTTTCCCGGTCAGGATTCCATCAGTGGTTCCTCTTTTTAAAGCAGTTCATTCGTGTTCTGAGGCCGCAGGGAGGGGAGGATCATCCTCATCTTCTCAAATGCTATTTTTGATTGGAGAACTCAGAGAGTAGAGAGGGTTTCACTCCTTAATTTGCAAAGGTTCAACAGAGGAAACACTGAATTTTGGGATTTTCTTTGCTGTTGTGGTACAGGAGAGTAGGACAACACTCTCCTAAGGAGATCTAAGATCTGACATTTGATAAAAATCAACAGTCTGGCAAACAAACTGGAAAAAAAGGCGATTTTGGTGAACAACCGTTTTTTCAGTTTTACTCGAGGAAAAACCCAGGACAGGGACTCACAGATCTGTGTGAAAAGACTCACCTGGATAAAAGGGTAAAACCAGATGGGAATTCTCCAGGTATGAGTAAAGGCATCTCCATTCATGAGGCAGCTTCACAAAGCATCGTTTAAAATGTTCCCTCTCAAACTGGWTTCAGATTGGCACCAAATTCTGGGCTCATCAGCATCAGGGCACTGGTTTGGGGTGGCAGAACCAGCATCACCTGGCCCTGCTCACTCCTGGCTTCACAGAACCGATTTTTGGTGGCCAAGYGGCCCCTTCTGCTCTCCAGGAAATGCTGATCCCCAGCAGCCCCGGGAAAAAAGTGCAATTTTCTACCTGGCTCTGTCCCCCCCCGAGATAAATTGAGACAACTCTGAACCCTGGAGATGATATTCACTTAATAAAAGCYGAGGCCATAAAACACAGGCCACTTTCCACCAGAAATCTCAGCGGGGACATTCAAATATTTCTATTTCCACTCACAAGCCTCCCCCAGCTGTTTGACTATTCATGAAAATCCTTTTTGTTTTCCACGACCGAGTGAGGACTCTTTCCAGGAGCGGCCTGTGGTGAGATTTCCAGTGCACTCTCGCTTTGGAGAGACTCAGAATATTAATCTTTTCATGGCATTTTGTCACCACAACCAGTTATTCCACAAAGAAATGAGGCAATCTGTGCCTCATGCAAAAAAAAACTCAAGTAAGCATCCACCAACTTCTGCGAGTTTCTGCTATTCAGGCCTCAGAAAGGTTTGATTTGGACTTTTTTCTTTTTTTTTTTTTCAGTGGGAATAAGTAATTAGTGCTTTGCTTTATCCCCACCAGTCTGTTCGGTGATTGGCGAGGCAGTTTTGGATGGAGGTGCGGTTGCCCCGGCAACAATCGGGAGTGAAATCAGAACCTTTTGAGCAGCCAGCGGAATGCGGTTCCACTTGGATGACAATGGGTCAGAGCGGTTTTAATGGGCAGAATGTAATCCAGCACAATGGGATTTATTGCCGCTCTGACATCAGACTGACACCATCGCTGCAAATTCTTCAGATGGTGACAGAGCTCGGCTCAAATCTGCTCCGTGGAATAAAAAATAAAAAACTTGGGAGATGCCATTTATCTGGTTTTTTTTTTTCCAAATCAGCCATGGCCTGTGTGTCCCAGGGGGTTTGGGSGAAAATCTGCAAACCCAGTGAAACCCAAACTCCTCGCACAAAGGGCTGTTCTGGACACGAGGGAAGGTTCTGAGAACCAAAGGCTCCTTCCTGCAGGGTGCTGAGCTCCAAATCCACCGGAGAACATCCACACTTGCTGGGTTTTATGGCACCAAAAGAATTTCCAGTGATTTCCAGGGCGGTAATTCAGGCTTTTAAACCTGATTGCRTTTGCTGACAGACAAGACCCTGCAGGAGCAAGTCCTAAAGCAGCAGTGGAAGAAAAGATTCCCTGTTCAGTGTGGAGGGGGAGTATTTCATCCCTYCTGCTGACATTTTTCCAACTCCTGCAAGAAGGATCCTTTTGTTCTGGACTCAAATTATTCTGGATCCTTCCAATTCTGAGTTCTGTCTGAATTAATTCAATGCCCAGGGATCAGGACAGGGGAATGTGCTGCCTGTAGCTTTAAGGAAATGCAGGTTAAGGTGCCAAAATCTGTTTCTCTGCCCTGAATTGAAAGCACAGAAAGCTTGGCATCTTTTGGAACATCCCCAGGGACCTCTGTCACACACAGAAACCCAGAGCCACCCACTTTGGTGACATCAGAAACGGCCCTTAGCACTGATTATGAGTAGATGGCCCYCGAACCTTTCACCAATTTTCCTTTTGAATCAATGGAGATCGTTCCCATTCATTTTTTTGATACGAAAAGCAGATTTCTTCTCTCCATCACGTGGCTGGTGCCCTGCACATCCTCCCATTGTTTCACGGGAGGTTTTTACAACAACAAAGCTCCAGGCTGGTGAGTTGTTCCTCTCCTTGGAGAACAATTGAGCCAGGCAAGGACACAACCTGTTTCTTGTCTTCCTCAATGGGAAACGCGCTGGGAGTTTTGCGATGCCATCCGTAAACAGTGACCTCAGAGCCGGCTTTTACACGGCACAACAAAGAGATCCGATTGGAAAAACAGCCCACGAGCAAAACCGAGGGCATCAAATAAATCACAATYACCCACAGATCGCAAATCCCTGCGGGATTCCCGTGGGGTGGARGCTCATCCTCGCCGTTTTGGGGCGATTGTTGCTCTCAGATCGCTTTCCCCGGTTTTACCGCACTCCTGGAGTTCTGCCAGCGCCTCTGAGGTCGCTGAGTTCTCCTTAATCTGCACTTTCCCTCCCCTGAAGTGGCTCCCGRATTGTGACACCCGAGTGATGCTGTTTGGGGTTGGTTTTGGCTGTTTGGGGTTGTTTTTTTTTTTCTGTGGGAAACGCCGCTCGGTGTTTTTCACAGAGYTGGTTTGCCGAAGATCCACTGGTCCCGAGGTGAGAGGAGCTTAGCAGCAAACGGAATGTTCTGGGCAGGAATGCCACGGGCCCGAGCTCGTGATCAGAGCTGGAGTTGGGGTTTCGTTAATCACCTCGGGATTTGTGACTTTGGAAGGACTTTGGCTCTGAGCAGGAGCAAGTGATGCTGTAATTCCATTTTATTCGGTGAAAACAGGAGGAAAAACGACTCAGGAAAAATAGAGGATACAATATAGGATAAATCTCCTCCTGAAGCTGCGTATATCATTTCTGAATTTAATTGAATTTTGATGGCCGATCATTTATCCAGCTCCCAACCGATTTGGAGTGGATCAGGGGATGGTGGCAGTAAATTTCAAACCAGAGGGTGAAATTCTCTTTGGCCTGGCTCTTGTCTCTGGTGACAGCACCCCTGTACAGTTAAAATGCAATAAATAAGACAGACATTTGTTTCTGCAGCACCTGCGAGGCCAAACAGAAAAGTTGTGTCTCAAAACAATCTTTGGGAAGTGCTTTGGCAATAAAACCAGCCCTAGCGCAGTTTAGATATCTTTTTGTTGTTGCYGAGTGTTGACATTTGCGATGCAGCAGGTTTTTATTTGATGGGTTTTTGTTAACACGGGCTCTGATAAGATCTGCTCGCTCCTTCACACTGTTTGCCGGGAGAAGTCAAACAGGAAAAACACGGCTGGCAAAGGGCTTGGAACGGGCTGAATTCCCACTGAGCGGCTCCTTCACTCAGCAGCGCCGGGGAAAACCTTCCACACAAAGGGCAACCACAGAGCCGCAGATTCCGGGCCTCGAGGGAGACAAATCAGCCTCTGTGCGAGCCACAGGGAGGCAAAAATCCTATTTGAAACAATCCCTTCATTTCGTTTTTGTCATTAAAGGCGACTTCTAAATAGATGCTTCTTTTTGTTCTCATCTAAGGATGTTTTTAAAATGGGGRAGAAGAGAGGTTTAGCATTATATTCTGCCTATCTTAATGTCGTTTAAAATACCGATTTCTGTGCCCAGAATTTCTCTCAGGTGAGCAGGAATAAGTTGTAGGACAGGCTCAGGAGACCAGAAATGAAGATATGCAACCCAAACACTGAGATTGACATAAAATTCTGAGATTAAAATAAAAATCTGAGATACAGGGCCCACACACACACAGCTACCCACGATTTTCCACTTCCACGTTATTTCAATTCTCTGCCTTTCAAAACACCGAGATCCTGTAAATTAGAGCGTGGAGCTTGGGAAGGGAACAGCAGCAGAGTCCAAGAAGGGCCAGCACCACACTGAGAGGCAGTTCTGAGGAAAAATAACTCCTGGGTTTTGGAATAACCTCCCTTTCCAGGCCAGAGGCAGCCCTGCTAGGACAGGGATGGATGGAGGGATGGACGGATGGACAGATGGACAGACCAAGGTCCAGCCATCTGCTCCACAAGCTGTTGAAAGTCAACTCCTAAAAAATCACCCCAACCCCAAATTTCCTACAGAGCTCCGTGGAGTTAAGTAACAATATGGAAACTCAAAATTCTGCCAGAGTCTGTGAACCAAAAAAAAAAAAAAAAAAAAAAAAAAAAAAAGAGAGAGTGAAGGTCGAACAAAGCCCTGGTTTCTTAGAAAGTGCTGCTGGAATTCCAGCAGGCTGAGCCAAGCCCGAGGTGGATACTGCCTGTGGTGATACTGGGAAACCCAAGTGGCAGCTGGGATCCRGAGCAGGAGATCAAACACAGCCCCMGTGCTGCCTTCAGCGGGGTTTGGATCAGTCCTGGCAGCTCCATGAGCTTTTAATGCATTTCACAGGCTCCCTGCACAAAGTGGTGACATCCCCAGCCCTGCAAAYGCAGGGTTTGGATGGAGGGCTGGAAATTCGGGATGAGCTGCAGGAYTCGGGATTTCAGCTGGGCAGATCCAGAGCAGAAGAGAGAGAAAATCAGATTGAGGTGGAAAATCATATCAGAGGTGGATTTGTGCCTGATCTGTGCTGGTGAATGAAAGGATGGTGGCACAGAGCGGCTSAGGAAAGCAAACAGCAGCTCCTGACCCCGGTGCTGATGGATAAATTGACTTCCTGAAATGCAGTGTTTGCCTGCCTGCCTTATCTGAGCAGCACTCACTGAGGCTTCTGGTGCTCTTCCCAAAGAACAAAAAGCACTGACACAYTGTCTGATTTGACACTCAACCTCTCTTTACTTTAGGAGTGAGTTTAGAAGTCTGAATCAGCAGTTTTTTTGGTGGTATTTCCTAAAAAAAATTAGATCATAGTGGACGTTATTAACTTGATTATTTTTATTGTTATTTTTTTCCCTTCTCCTTCCTATTTCCTCAAAGAAGTAATGCAAAATGCTATTTTCATTCTTAGACTTGATGCTGGCTTTGAAAATGTAAAGGCTTTGGTGATTTGATTGGCTTTTGGGATATTTTATCAGGTGGGATGAGGCCGTTTCTGAGTGTTATCGGGGAATTTCTGCTGAGGTCAGTGGCCTAAAGCTGGGATCAGAGGTGACTTGGAAGTGTTCCTGCCTCCCCTGCCTGTTGGTAAGTGATGTCAAACTGCTTCTCAGGGAAATTTCTATGAGGAATGAGGAGGAAAAAGTCATAAATCAGGGTTCCTCAGGCTTCCTGCTCACCTTTCCCCTCCTGATCTCACTCATGTTCAACTTGGGAGTCAGATTTGTTCTGTTCCTGTATTGGGATATTGCAATATTGGAGTATTGGGATATTGGAATATTGGAATATTGGGATATTGGGGTATTGGGATATAGGAGTATTGGGATATTGGAATATTGGGATATTGGGATATTGGGATATTGGAATATTGGGATATTGGGATATTGGGATATTGGGGTATTGGGATATTGGGATATTGGGATATTGGGATATTGGTGTATTGGGTTGTTTGAATATTGGGTTGTTTGAATATTGGGATATTGGAGTATTGGGATATTGGCATATTGGAATATTGGGGTATTGGGATATTGGCATATTGGAATATTGGGGTATTAGGATATTGGAATATTGGAGTATTGGGATCTTGGAATATTGGAGTATTGGGATATTGGAATATTGGGATACTGGGATATTGGGATATTGGGATATTGGAATATTGGGATATTGGAGTATTGGGATATTGGAATTTTCAGATATTGGGATACTGGAATATTCTCAGATCAATCCCCCAGCTGTGAATCCAAGCCGTGCAGCCCCCGTGCCCTTCCCTGGCTCCTGCTGTGCAGCAAACAGGAAGGCGAGGAGCACGCTGCCTCCTCCGGAAGCGGAGCTGCGAGCGGTGACGTAAAGGAAGCCGTCCCCGAGGCTGGAAGAGCCCTTCTGGAATATCAGAAGGAATATCTCTSCTGCCTGCCCCCAGATTCCCCCATTTTTAATGGCCTCTTGTGCTTTGGGAAGGGACAGAACAGCAATAACGGGGYCGAGGGTGTTGGCTCCGTCTAATGAGCGCTCAGCACTCTCTGATCTCATTCTGTCATTGTTCCCGCCACTCTCCTGCTGCTGGGTACATTCRTTAATTAATTCATTAATTACATCAYTCCTATTCAGAGCTGCAACAAATTGTTCTCCTGCTCCTGGGCCAACAAGGGTCAGGGGGAAAAGTTCCTAGAGGAATTTTGCCAGGCTGGGAGAAATYCAGGAGGAGAAACGTGGGGTGGAATCTGCAGAAGGATGGGAATGAAGCTTCACTGGGAGTCAGGGCAGACASCAGCATGTCAGGGGAAGAAAAAATGGGATATGAAATATATTTTTTCAGCTGTTCCATCTCTGCATGGCTGCTCCATCCCTGGAAGTGTCCAAGGCTGYGTTGGACGGGGCTTGGATCAACCTGGTATAAGGACAGATCACAAAAATTGGCTGTGAGCATCAGGAGAAGTCCCTTTGCCAAAAAAAAAAGTGAAAGGAAGGAAGGAAGAAAAGAAAGAAGAGTCCTAATGCTGTCCTGCAWTAGATTTATTTAAGTTTTGTGGGTGGTGGATTTGTTATTTTTTTTTTTTTTAAGGAACAAAAGTTGGAGCCAATTCCAAAGCAGCTCCGAAGGTTCTGACTTGTCACATTTCTGATCTGTGAGCTGAAACCCTTCCAGGGTTACACAACAATGACTAAAACTGGAAACCTTTCAGATCATTCCCAAAATGAAGCAGGAAACTGAGGTGATTGCTAAAGCAGCACTGGAGAGAGAGAGAGAGACACCAGTGCGGGGGTGAGAGCGAGCACCCAGCTTAATTCGGAGTTCGGGGTTGTTTTCTTTATGATTTAATCTCAGAACAGAATCATCCCGGAGCCCAGATCTTCACATTGTTTTGCTGAATGTTTTACAAACGGGCTGTTGACTGAAGTTGTCACCGAACAAAAATTCACCCCCATTGTTTACACAATGGGAAAACAGAGTCATAAAAGGGGCGTAGCAGCAATTTGTTAGGTACTAGGTTACGGTGCAAGAGGGATTATCCTCACAAAACACTGAGCCCCGAGCTCCAAATATCAGGATTAAATTGAYAATTACATCCAGGGAAAGTCTTTGAAAGGCTCAGCTTAAGGCTTTTAAGTGGCTGTTCCGAGCGAGCTGACAATCGGGAGTTCAAGTTGTTCTGGTACAGCTGCTCCGCTCGAGAGGAACGGCATGAAAATATAAATACGATAAGAAAAAATCTGCTCCTGCTGGTGTTTGCTTTGTGGCAGCTCTTCCCTGGGTTGGAGTAGGTGTTGGGTTTGTTTCCGTTTCTGCCACTGAGCAGAAATAACTTTGAAATACAGGAATTTCCTCCCCTGTTTGTTTGGGGTGAAGTTTTTCAAGAACATCAGTTTGGGGGTTCAGTGTGAATACGGGTCTCTGGAGCAGTTCTGTCTCTGAACACTGAAGGATCCAACACTGTAAAATCCTGGCCTTGGCTGAGAAAATTCAGAATTATTCTGGTTTCTGAGCTCTGAGTCTGATAAATTTATTCTTTAGACCAACTCCTGAATTCTCTCTGCCATTTACCCTAACTAAATCATTGAGATTTCTCTGTTTCTGCCTTCTTGCCACCTTTCACTGCTCCATTGTTTTATCTCTGATAAAATTTCATTGGAGGGGGGAAACACATTGATTTCTAAGAGCTGCGAATTTCAGCAGCGGAGCAGAGCAAGGGGAGGCTCACGATGTGCACAAACATGCCCAGAAATAAAGGAAAAAACCCACAGAAAGTAAAAGCAAGGCAGCAAAGGGGGAGGGTTGGTGTGTCAGTGTTAGAGGAAGGTGAAAACGCTTCCTGGCAACATCTGAGAGTCATTTGCAACAGCAGATCCTTGAGCTTTAGTGAGTAGAGAATGTTTTTTAAATCCTCCCCCACCCCCTTTGTTAATCTTTACCAGGTAACAGGACCTCTCATGGAATTGTGTGGTTTTTTAGGGATGTGTCCAGTATTTCCAGCTTGGAAAATCAGATTTTTGAAACGACTCTGAGGTCCCAAGTCCATCAGTCTGGTTGGGAGCCTGTGGTCTTTGGTATTAATTTGGTAATAATCAGAGGGTGCAGAGTGTTCTGCAGAAGTCAGAGTGTTCTGAGGGAGGAACATCTGGGTTCCCAAGCTCCCTGTCCTCCCCTGGAGCAGGRAAATCACGTGTGTGTTCAGTGCTGTCCCCAGGAATGGGGGACTGATCCTAATTCTGATTTACAAAATCCAGAAGCACTGAAGGGCGGGGGTTTGGACCTGAATGTTCTGAGAAACATCAGTGTCAAAAAGTTATAAATAGTGATGTATAAATTATTATTATTGTTATTATTATTTTTATTGTTTTTATTATTATTATTATTTTCATTGTTTTATTATTTTCATTATTTTCATTATTTTCTTTTTATTATTGTTATTGCACTCGAGAGATTTGAGGAGGTAGCCTTGAGCAGTTCAGGTTTGTCTTCTCCTTAAGCACACCCAAAATACCGAGCAACACTTTTTGATGCTTTGGAGTGGCTCAGGAGGTTATTCCAGGGATTTKGGGGCAGTTTTTACTGTGCAGTTTGGGATTTTAGGTCATCTGGGGCACTCCCCACAGTGCAATCCCAAATCCCACTGATAAATTCAATTTT
>NW_026623769.1:432032-439235 GCF_030028575.1 Malurus melanocephalus | reverse complement strand
AAAAAAAAAAAAGAAATGGAAACTATGTTTGGCTTTTAAGTGTTTTTGGATGGATGTCTGTGCATGCTTGTCATTGTTCCTTGGATGAGAGGAGAGCTCTTGGGCTGTTAATCCAGTCCATCCAATGTATTTTACACTCCATGAGCCTGACTCTCCTCTGCCTGGAAGGGCTGTGCACTCATTTCTGCTCAGGCAAAGGCAGTGAAGACCTGAGGGGAAAAAAATCCACAAGGAAAGTTGTTTTTTTTCCTGAAATTTGTTTTTGTTTAATTCGTTTTCCATGGATTTGTTGGCTCGGTTGAAAACCTACATCCGAACTCAGAAACCAGCTTAAAAATGGGGAAAGGACTTGTCATTTTTCCATCAAAAACTTGCAATTTCTGGAAGAAAAATAACTGGTTTCCCACAAAAATATTAAGGGTTTTTCTTTTCCTTTAGGAGTTTAAGTTAGAAGCATGAAATTGGCAAAAAATTGGAAATGTTCTGCTGTGTCCCCATCACTTCTGACTGGTTTGGGATGTCATGGAATGAGCTGGAGAAGGAAAAGGATTTGCCTTTTTAAATGCTGCATCCTACAAATTATCTTCCCTTTTTTATTGGATTCCAGGTGATGAGGCCTCAGTTTCTCACACAAATTTTGCACTTGCACTTCTCAGTTCTTCCCTTCTCTGACAGAGGAATCCCCTAACCCACATCACTCCCTAAATTTGTGCCACCCACAACTCCCATCAACACCCTCCGTGTTGGTTTCAAACTCATTAATCAAAATTTAAATATTTTTGGCAGCCGGATATTTTTTTGTTTGCTTTAAGGAAGGATTTCAGAGGCTTTCCAGGAGCTCAGAGAGTTTTATTTTTTTTTTTTAAATTTGAAATGTAAATAATTTTCTCCAAAWTGAACAAATGTGTCTCTGTAGCACCAGCCCAGTCAAGTTCACATCCATGACCAGGTTTTTCTGGGCAATTCTTAAACTAAAATAATGATGAATTATGGTGTGTTTGATACATTTTTTGGTTTAAACACATCAACACTGAGCTGGCCTGACCACATGAGTGAAGTTTTACCTCTGAACAAGGGGGTTTTCCAAGTTTTTCTTTTTCTAATGGAGGAAAACAAGCAAAATGGAAAAAAACCCAATTAATTACCTCCAATATTTGGCCAAATTTAAGTAGTTTGTGCCATTTGTGACTGCTCAGGGAAGCTCATCCTGATTTTAATGTTACTTCATGGGATCTAGGATATCCACAGTGGGGTCACCAGAAAAGTTTTGATTTCTCTTTTCATGTACTGACAAAATTTTAGGGTTGATAAGGGAATTTCTAACTGGTTGAATTTTTAGCTGCCTCACATTTCCAGGTTTTGAGTGAAGYCATGTGAGGGATGTCACAGCCTGTACGCATCCCAAAATCACCCGTGGTGGCCACAGATAGAACGTGCTTTGGGAAATTAAAATAAAAACAGACCCTCTCTCTTTTATTTCACAGATTTCCAATGAGCAAAGGAAAACAAACCTGGGGCTTTCTGTAAGTGCAGAGATGAGGAAGGTGAATGACCAGAGCTGCGCCTACAGGCCCGTAAATATCCAGGGAAACAAAGTCAGCTACCGCGGCTCTTACGGGGARAGCCCGGAAAAGGAGGTGAAACGGCAGCAGAAAAGGTTCCTGCACAAGGATGGCAGCTGCAACGTCTACTTCAAGCACATCTTCGGCGAGTGGGAGAGCTACGTGGTGGACATTTTCACCACGCTGGTGGACATCAAGTGGCGCCACATGTTTGTGATTTTCTCGCTGTCCTACGTGCTGTCGTGGCTGCTCTTCGGGCTGGTGTTCTGGCTGATTGCCGTGCAGCATGGGGATGTTTTTGGTGATGAGGAGCTGACRCCGTGCGTGGCCAACGTTCACAGCTTCACGGGAGCCTTCCTGTTCTCCCTGGAGACCCARACCACCATCGGCTAYGGCTACCGCTGCGTGACCGAGGAGTGCTCGCTCGCCATCCTCATGGTGATCCTGCAATCGGTGCTCAGCTGCATCATCGACACCTTCATCATCGGAGCCGCCCTGGCCAAGATGGCCACGGCCAGGAAAAGGGCCCAGACCATCCGTTTCAGCTACTACGCCGTGGTGGGGCTGAGGGACGGCAAGTTCTGCCTGATGTGGCGCATCGGCGACTTCCGTCCCAACCACATGGTGGAGGGCTCCGTGCGGGCGCAGCTGCTGCGCTACCGGGAGGACAAGGAGGGCAGGATGACCATGGAGTACAGGGACCTCAAGCTGCTCAACGACCAGATCATCCTGGTCACCCCCGTCACCGTGGTCCACGAGATCGACGCCGACAGCCCCTTGTACGGGCTGGACCGCAAAGCTTTGGCCAAAGACAATTTTGAGATCTTGGTGACTTTTGTCTACACCGGCGACTCCACCGGGACMTCCCACCAATCGCGCAGCTCCTACGTGCCCAGGGAGATCCTGTGGGGCCACAGGTTCAACGACGTCCTGCACGTCAAGAAGAAGTACTACAAGGTGGACTGCCTGCAGTTCGAGGAGACCACGGAGGTGTACGCGCCGCACTGCAGCGCCATGCAGCTGGAGCGCAAGGAGCGCGAGTGGAGCCGCGCCGACAAGAGGTGCCACAAGGAGACGGAGAAATCRGCGYTGGAAAGCAAACCWGAGCAGCARTSCTTCAGCGCTGTGGCCCTCATCACCAGCTGCAAGGATGCTGAAGGCCAGGAGGCAGCTCCCAGCCAGGCTCCCGGAGAGGATTCCTACAGGAAAGCGGCCGTGACCTTGAGCAGGCTCTCCATAGAGTCCCAAATCTAACTCTTCCTGCCCTTAAATCCTTTCCCAACAAATTCTCCCCTTGTAGCTCCTCGAATGCAAACCCCGAACCTGTGTGCAGCAGGATTTACACCCCAGACCTCACCAACTCACTCACACCCTGCTGGGCTGCCCGGAGCAGCTCTGAACTGGTTTGTACTGGTGGCTGTGGGCACCAGTGTGGGATCAGCACCGGCACAGAGGGAGCAGCTTCCACCTGGGATGAGCAGAGAGCTCCTGTACCCAAGCAAACCCCACGGGAACCTTCTCACCCTGCAAGGAACAGGGCTGGCTGTGCCCAGAGACCGAGAATTAACCTGGCAGSGCACACAATCCTGAGTTTGGCTCAGGCGGTTCCAAAACTGGTTTGGAAAGCCCATTTCCAGTCCTTCCAGGAGGCTCTGAAGCTCTGTTATCCCAACAAATGATTCCTCTGAGGGATCCTCTGGGGAATCTATGGGGTTGTTCTTTGTAGGACGGGGGAATAACTGACCCCAGTGTTCCTGGGTGGCTTTGGACCTATTTACACCCTCCCAGTTCTGTGGGACCTGGAGAAATTTAATTGTCTAGCCATGAGATTTTCCCCAAAGCGCCACTCCCTCAGCAGCTGGAGGGATGCAGGAGGTAAAAAAAAAAAAAAAATCAAAACAAGACCTCCAGTTTTAAACCAGCAAAATCCGGTTGAGCCTCAAGGAGAAGATCCTGTTCCGAGTGAGCTGTGCAATATTTTATATCAAATCCTCTTTCATTTCATTGGATTTCATTTCATTTCACTTTTTAGTGCGTTGTGCTTCTTTGCAGAGATGAAGATCAATCTGGAGAGCAAACAGGGTGATTTTATCAAAATGAAAAACGTTTGTCTCAGGCGGCTGTGTAAAAATGATCCTTCACAGAGAGATCCAGCAACTGCTCTGTCTSAAACGGGGTAAAAAAAGGGAAAATGTGGATGCTCTGGAGGTGTCTGTGACGTGCAARCTCCGTGCTCTGCACATCTCTGTGATTATTTAGTGAGCAATGCCTCATCACGCTTTTGCCCCCGGTGATTGCAGTTAATTTGCGTTGGGTTTAATTATCCTKCGAACGTCAAATAATTACATGTGAGTTTGTGGCGCCCATCTCACCTGGCCTTAGCAGCCAAGAAATCCAGGGTTTGCCTGCTCTCTGTGGCCACTGGAGCTCTCCTGTCTCCCCAAGGGAGCTCATCCCACCTTCCTCATTGTTTTTTTTTTTAGCAGGATAATTTCCATTCATCCTGCAAATGCTCATCTCTCTCCATTTGCTGCTGAAGGAGATGAAACGACTGCTGTGGAAATGCTGGCTAACTCCAGGCTGCTAAAATTAGCTCTGACGAGTCATTCGCATCATTCTGACTAATTAATTGGGCTTTTATGAGCTCATCACGTTTAATGAAGAAAAAATAGCCTGCTAAGTGTTTTTTTCCCCTGCAATTTACTCCATGTAGTAGCAGCATTGCTGGATTATTTTAATACATTTCTCTTTTGCTCACACTTGTCTTTGGAGAACCACGATCCCTTTAGGTAAAACCAAAGCCTGGGGAGTGTTAGTTATTCCAAAACTCATTAATTAACTTATTTTATGTGCTGATTCATCAGCAGCAACCACTTATAAGTGTGGTAAAAGCTGCCTTGTATCCTGGATTTAAATACTGGCAGACACGGGGGGAAACAGTCTAGGAAAAAATGGAAAGGAATGTAGGAAAATGTAGGAAAAAGTAGCAGGGTCTCAGTGCTTCTGTGGTGTTGGAAAAAAAGCATTGAATGAATGGGAATATCACCTTCCAGACATGGGAATTAACCCTTCCACACCCCCAGATCCTGACTGGGATATTTTCATTCAATGCTGGGCACCCCTTTTTGGGAAAGATATGGAGAGATTGGAATGGAATCAGGTTTTTTGTCTGTCTGCTATTTTAATTTCATTTATCCCAGTACAAACACTACATATAATAATGTATATTAAAGCAAGCATTTCTTTTATTTTTAAATGAATAAAGACATCAAAATAAAGAACATTCCTCTGCCACACACTTTKTGAGAGCACTTTGGGCTTTTCCTCCCTTCAGCTACAAGTTTTGAGCTTCCATGTCCAGTTTCTCTGAGCACCCTGTGCTGGGGCCTCACCACTCTGACAGGAAATAATTTCTTCCTAATTTCTCATCTAAACCCATCCTCTGTCAGTTTGAAGCCATTCCCTGTGTCCTGTCCCTCCATCCCTTGTGTCCAGTCCCTCTCCAGCTCCCCTGGAGCCCCTTTAGGCCCTGGAAAGAGCTCTGAGCTCTCCCTGGAGAGGTTTTTATTTAGGGGGGCCTGGTTGAGCTCTGGGTAGAGCCAGTTCTGACATCCTTCCTGCCTAGGGAAGGTTCCTACAGGACACTGGAAATGGGATAAATAGAATAAATGGATTAAAAAAGAGGGAAACTCTTCCTCACCCATCTGCTCTTTCTCAGTGAGGATTTCCCAGGATTTTTTTCCCCTCCACATTGCAGGGCTGAGCACTAAAAAGGCAGAAAATCATCCCAAAAAACCCAACCAAAGTAACAACASGAKCATCCCACAGCAGGGACACRGAGCTGAKCCTCCAGTCWTTCCCAGTGAACTGGAGGAACATTCCCAGCAGCCCAAAAGGAAGAACCTGGATGTGTTTTTGGCTGTGGTGAAACAGCAGAACCTTCCTGCTCACCCAGAGCCCAATTCCTGGGGCTGAGGCTCAGCAGCTCCTCCCCAACCACCACCACTGCAATTTCTGTGTGAAAGTTGCTCACCCCATCCCTGACTTTTCCACAAAATTTAYCGGCTGGAGCAGATCTCTAACAACAAAGGGAAAACACAAACCAGCCCGCCTTGGCCTCCTGACTCATGGTTAAAACTGCAATCCCGGTTATTTTCCCTTGGAAAGCAGCGCCGTTGTTCCGGGTCAAGATTAATTTCTGTCAAAGGGGATGTAAGAAGAGGTTATTATATCATTTATTTTTCCAGCCTCGCTCACCACCATTCATTAGGGCAGCTGGCATCTCCTCCCCCGTTATCATGTGTCATTTTGTGCATAGTTTTTGTGAAGTTGTGTTTCAGATGTGGGACAGGGGATTGTCCCCTTGTTTGTGCCTTGTTTGGTGCACTCCTTCAGGAAATGACAGGTACCTTTCAGGCCATCAGAAGTGTTGTGTAGGAGAAAAAAAAAATGGTTGGAAGGTTTTTTTGTCTCTTAAATCCTTGCTGGTTGGAGCTGGGAAGGGTTGGTGTCTGTGGTGGGCAGGAGAGGCCCAAAGAAGGGAAAGGGAAGAAGGGTCTGACAACAGAGTCACTTCCAGGCAGGCAAGGGGAAGTGACAGAAACAGATTCAGGCTGAAAAAACAGAAGTTGCAGGTTTCATCTGGGCTGAGAAATGTGGTTTGATGTTCTTATGGGGTTTAAGAATCTCAGCACAGGAGCTGCTTCCAGAATTTAAGGGTTTTTGTGGGGTCAGTGGTGGTGGTCGAGGAGGATGAACGTGGAGCAAAGGCTGTGGGAACATGGTCAGTTCTGTTCTGGGCTCGTGCTGCTCCTGGGAAAGCCAGGAGGGTTTGGAGCTGTGAGATTGGAACCCCTCAGTTGATGTTTTCTTCAGGCCAAAATACACAAAGGCACCTGGGATTGTCACAATGCACAGGAATTTCACAGCCAGGTGTGTCAAAATCGTGGAATGGTTTGGGATGGAAGGGAGCTCAAAGCTGGTCCAGTTCCACCAGGAGGGTGCCAAGGGCAAGGACACCTTCCACAGACCAGGCTGGTCTTGGACACTTTCAGGGATGGTGCAGCTGCAGTTTGTGGGGAGAATTTCTCCCAAATATCTGATTTAAACCTCCTCTCTTCCAATTTAAAATCATTCCCACTTTTCCTATCACTGTCTTCCCACATAACAAGCCACTCTCTTTCTTTCTTGGTCATCCCCTTTTTGGGTCTGGACTGATCCCTACCCCCTTCCTGATCCCTCTCCTGATACATTCCTGATCCCATTCTCAATCCCGTTGCCATTTCTGATCCCGAACCCATTCCCAACCTTGATCTCATTCCCGGTCCCAATCCCCATCCCCATCCCAATCCCATTCCCATTCCCAATCCCAATCCTGATCCCAATCCCATTCTTGATCCCATTCCTGATCCCATTCCAATTCCCGATCCCGGTCCCGATCCCCATCCCCATCCCAATCCCGGTCCCAATCCCATTCCCATTCCTGATCCCATTCCAATTCCCGATCCCATTCCCATTCCCGATCCCATTCCCAATCCCGATCCCATTCCCATTCCCATTCCCGATCCCATTCCCATTCCCGATCCCATTCCCGATCCCGATCCCATTCCCATTCCCAATCCCGATCCCATTCCCGATCCCA
>NW_026623769.1:419030-430703 GCF_030028575.1 Malurus melanocephalus | reverse complement strand
GGCTCCAGAGCAGAAATGCCTTCACCATTATCTCATCCCCAGTGCCATGTCCACTCCCGAGCGCACATTTTCCGCCGAGCGGCTCCGTGAGCTCTCTCACGCACGGGAGCAGCTCCAGCGGAACATCTGCCGCTCCATCCCCGCCGTCCTCCTCCTCCTCCTCCTCCTCCTCCTTCGCATCCTCCCGCCGGGCTGGGGAAGCTCCACAAGTGTCGGGCAGCTGCTCTGCTCTGACTACTGGGCGGTGCTGGCTCCTCGAGCTTCCCCGCCTTTGATCGAGGGTGTCTCCCAGCCCAGCCTAACAAGGCACGGGCTATTTTGGGTCTGCAGCTCGCTGGTCATGATCTCCCCGTTCAGCTCAGGTGCCAAAAGGAGCCGCTGGCCCCTGTGTGAACGTGGCTATTTCGTATTGTTTTGGTCATCCATTTCTAGATATTTTAATGCATGTGCAGAGAGCAGCTAGTGGGATGATCAGGAAAAGAGATAATAACCACTTTTACACGAGGTTTTAAAGCTTAATTAAAAAAAAAAAATCCAAAATGGTTGAGTGAGGGGAGGGAGAGGGAAAAGGTTTATCCATCTATCAGAGTAGATGGAGAGAAAACATAAGGAAATATTACTTATCTTGTACAAGAATAGAGGAATAATAAAAATGGGATTAATTGGTCAGAAATAAACTCAGGTTGAAAGCAAATTTCTGAGCCATCACAGCAGCACATTTAGGAGCAATWTTAAGATTATAACAGCAAGAATACAAACCTTCAAATTAGGGGAGGAGGATGTGCCAGAGCCTCCCCAGCCTCGCTGGAAGGGCTGTGCTGGGTGTCCCCAGGACAGATTTTGGCTGATAAACGCCTTGCTGGGTCTGCCATGCCCTGAGAGGGGCAGGAAGAGCAGGAATTGTGCATCAGTGGGGAGGAAAATGGGAATCAGGAGGAGCCTGGGGAGTGTCTCCAAGGGCCTTACTCATGGGAAGCAAATGTGACCCCACCAATTCCACGGGAGGATTTCCAGAGAGCCCCGAGGTGGGATGTGAAGTGGGAAGTGAAATTTGGGAAGTGTTTTGTGGCAGTTCCTGCAATTGCTCACTGCCCTGAATAAACTCCTCCCCGCTGGTCACTTTTTTCCACGGGCAGCCACCCTGGTGGAAGGTGTTTTTTGTCCTTCCTCCCACTTCATCCTCCTTTTTTGAGAGGTAAAGCAGTCTTTATAAAAGTTCTTTACAATCACACACAGCAGCAGCCACGAGGCATTTCCCAACCTCTCCAGCAACCCCGTGGCTGAGAGAGCAGGAGCCCCAAACCCACAGAATTCCTTTGGTGGGGAGCAGAGAGCTGAGAGGATGGTTTGGAAAAACCTCTGGTGATGGAAATCCTCAGGATTTGGGGTGAGAASTGTCAGGTGTGGATTGGGACTGAAACATCTCCTCAGGCTCATAAAGGGGGRTGATCCCCCAATCCCAGCCCCATTCTCACCCCTCTGAAATACCTGCATCCCCCAGCTGCGTGCATGGCCTGGGGTGACCATTTTGGTGCTGATTTTTTTACCTGAGATGATGAAAGCCCTGGAACAGCCTCTCCACCTAAAGGGAGGCTCCACACTCTGCCCCATCCTCCTGGGCCCTTTCTGAGCAGAGGAAATTGTGGCTTTGAGTCTCAGATTCKCTCCCTGGGGAGGCTTCTCCTTCCCAGAGTTATCTGAAGGGGTGAGAAGAGCGAGGTCAGGGATGTTTTGTGCCGGAAAATGAAAAGTGTTGCCTCGCAGTCGATGACCTGATGCAGATTAAATTACCCAGATCTGCTTCTTCTCCGCACTTCCCTGCGAGAGGAGCCACTTCCAGACACCAAACAGCACCAAGATGCTTGGAAGCCTTTCCTTTCCTTTCTGGGCCTTCCAAAAAGTCTCAAAGTCAATTGCCATTTGGGAGGAAGATTCAGAACAGACACTTCTTCAGCTTGAAAAAATTACGGCGGAGTACGGTCAGGAGGCGAAGGGATTGGCCAGGGTTTGAAGAGTGTGAATAATGCAAAGCAAACAGCGCTGTGCAGCCTCCCCTTGTGCTTCCCAGGGTAAAATCATGCCCTGTGCACCCATCCTGTCTTCCCCAGAGCCCTGGGTATCAGCAGCAGAGCCGGGGATGGAGGAAAACTTGGCTGATGGGGGAGGGCTGAGCCCTGGAAAGCTGCAGGAGCGATCTGTGGGGTTGTGTTTTATTTAACAAAAGGAGCCAGAATTGATTGGCGCTCGATCCTGAGCTCTGGAGCCACCCCATGAGGCGAGGGTGACAAAGCCAGCCCGTTGTGCCCTGCTCTGGTGGGTTCTGCATGGGGTTTTCATGTCACCTTTGCTGGCAGAGAGCACAGGCGCCTTCCAGCACCATCACAGGCCAGCCCCTGCTCATTCTGTTCCTCCCTTTGTCCCCCCTTTGCCTCTGGCTGTCCCCACATGTGATCTCTGCCCTTTGTCACACCAAGACAGCCCCAGCCCGGCTGCTGCAGGTCCCCTCTCCTGTCACAGGAGGCCTTTGGCCCCCAAAATGTGCTGGGATTGAAATAAAACATCCAGCAAAGCACAGCTCTGAGTGAAGAGTTCCTGCTCTGAGCACTCTGAGGAGGGGTGGGACTTCTTGGATCAGCCTCGGCTTCTCTGGAGCCACAGATCCATGGTCAGATTTGGATGTGTGCCCAAAATTGTGGGTGCCAGCCCAGGGTGCAGGCAGGGGATGGACACAGGGATGGACACAGAGATGGACACAGGATGGACACAGGAATGGACACAGGGATGGACACAGGGATGGGGCAGGGATGGACACAGGGATGGACCCAGGACAGTCCTGCAGCTCCCACCCCTCTGTGGGGAGCAATCCCAGCCCTGTGGAACCACAGGAACCCCTGAGATGCCACCACAGCACCGTGATGTCCCCAGGTCCCCGAGTCTCTGCAGCTCCTCTGGCATTTATCAGCTTTCCACACCARTTGCTCAACATTTGATGGGAAAAAGCACAACCTTTCCCCCTGCAGTCCCTGTCACAAGGCTCTTTAATAGGGTTTGGGCATCAGCTCAAATCACAGCCGAGAATCAAAGCTCCTGAAGAATTAGAGATTACAAATCAACTCCTGGCTCACACCAAGGTGGAGCGCAAAACCACGAGAGATCCTCCTCCTGCCACCATCCTTCCCCTCCTGGCAGGGGATCAGGCTGAGCCGGAGCACAGGACATTCATCTTGGCCCAAATTCCAGCTCAGGATGCCTGGGGGTGGGTGGGGAGGCACAAAATGSCATCAGAAAAGCAAACAAGCAGCGTGACACGGTGATGGCAGCGAAAGGAAGCCGTGGCGTTCACTCACTGAGGATTATTTCCCCTCTGACGACAGATTTTTCGAGTGGCAGAGGTGTTTTGGCGGGTGGGCCTCGGAGGGCTGGTCCAAGTAATCAGCCCAAAACAATCCCAGGAAGTTGGAGCCGCGGTTCTGGGCTCGGTTTGGTCGCAGTCATCCGTTCGGTTTGAGTTTGGAGGGCAGCTCTGGGAGGTGCCAGCTGATTTAATTTGTGCTGCTCCTTCCCAGCTCCTGGGGATTCCGGGAAGGGCTGAGCTCCCCGTGTGCTCAGGATCTGCTCTGTGTGACCCAGGCAGGATCTGCTCGGCTTCCTGAGCAGGGAAGGGCAGGCAAAGTGGGGGAAAGGAGCTGAGGTGGCTCTGGGAGGCCTTGAGGCTCTCCCAAAAATCTGGGAGTGCTCCCAACCAGCTCCAGAATCTCCATCCCTGGTGCACCTGCAGAGCTGGTAGAGAAATCCAGTCATTGTTGGTTTGAAGAACCTACCCAAAATCACCAAAAACACACCACAAATCCACTACAAACCCATTAGAAACCCACCCAAACTGACCTAAACCCACCACAAACCCAGCCAGACTCAGCCAAACCTACCCAAACCCACCCAAACCTGCCACAAACCAACCCAACCCCCCCCAAACCCACCACAAACCCACTACAAAACCATCCAAACCCACCACAAATCCACCCAAACCCACTACAAACCAAACCAAACTGACCTAAACCCACCACAAACCCACCTAAATCCACCAGAAACCCAGCCAAACTCAGCCAAATCTACCCAAACCCACCCAAACCCACCACAAACCCACTACAAAACCATCCAAACCCACCACAAATCCACCCAAACCCATTAGAAACCAAACCAAACTGACCTAAACCACCACAAACCTACCAAAACCACCACAAACTGACCCAAACCAACCCAAACCCATCCAAACCCACCACAAACCCACCCAAACCCACCACAAAATGACCCAAGCCAACCCAAAGCCACCACAAAATGACCCAAATCCACCACAAACTGACCCAAACCCACCCAAAACCACCACAAACTCAAGCAAACCCACCCCAAACCCACCCAGCCCCCTCTCAGGGGGAGTCTCCTCCTCTGCCATGGGGATGGAAGCTCCTGTTCGGTGTAAAATTCCCCAGCTCTGGCTCCTCAGGAAACTCCAGCTTGTTTGCTGCCCTGCTTCTCCTTCCACAATGGCCAGTGAGCTAACTCGCTGTTTTTAGCACCGTTTATTTGCTTTCCAGGAGAGAAAATAAACCCTGATATTGTCATTTACGCTGTGGCCGCAGACTCCAGGCGAATTCTGAGGCTTTGGTGCAAAGTGATAGAAAAACAACGTGGACATTTGATCTTGGCTCATCTACTGGAATTAAAAAGTGTGAGAAGGAGGGGAGGGCAGACATTTATGTGGTGTTTGCAGAAATCAGCTGCTCTCAGGTCTGTAAATGCAGTTTTCACCGGGGTGGAGATCCTTCTGGGTGATAAATGATGGGTGATAGAAGGTCAGAAATGCAGCAGGGATGGGGCAGAGCAGGGGAACCACGCAGGGTTTGGGTCCCAGAGGTTTCCTGAGGGTCCTGAGCTGCTGTGAGGAGCACCTTCCATCATGAACCCACAGATCCCACAAAGGATCCACCTCAGGAACCACCAAACCCCACCTGGGCTAGTGAAAGCTCCGTTCTGCCCACAAATTGTGAGCACAAACAGCTCAGGGAGCAGAGGTGCAGCAAAGGCAGGTGATTTGCAATAATTTTGCTCAGAAAAAGATGAAAACTTTCCAGCTCTTRCTGTTGCAACCGAGCCCTTGTTCTTTCTTGCCACTCCCTTTCCCATTGGAAGTTTTCCACRTCCCTGCCCGTGGTGGCAAATTCAGGGCTCAGCTCCATCCCTGCCCTGGTGCAATTAGGGAAACACAGCCCAGCCCCTGCAGGAGGCASCTGGGAACTTGTGTGAGCACCAGCAGGGCTTTGGAGCCAGCTGGCTTGGCTGAATAATCCCAATTCTATTGGCATTTTCTCCTAAAAAAAAGCAGAATTTGGATTGGGAAAGGCAAGAGATTTGGGATTGGGAAAGGTGAGAGATTTGGGATTGGGAAAGATGAGAGAGCTGAGATTGTTCAATCAGGAGAAGAGAAGCTCAGTGTGGCCTTCCAGGACCTGAAGGAGTTGACAGGAAACGAGGAGAGGGAACATTGACAAGGGATGGAGGGCCAGAACACAGGGAATGGCTTCAAACTGCCAGAGGGTGTGCATGGATGGGATTTTGGGCAGGAATTCCTCCCTGGGAGGGTGGGCAGGCCCTGGCACAGGGTACCCAGAGAAGCTGTGGCTGCCCCTGGATCCCTGGCAGTGCCCAAGGCCAGGCTGGACATTGGGGTTTGGGGCACCCTGGGATGGTGGGAGGTGTCCCTGCCATGGCTGGGGTGCGATGAGATGAATTTAAAATCCCTTCCAACCCAAATTCTGTGATTTTATATCTCCACCCAAAGCAGGGAACCATTAAAAATCCAATTCACATCCAGAGAAYTGCAGTGAGACCCTCCTGCTCACAGACAGACCCAAAACCAGGAGTTTTAAACCCAGAGAAACACCAAGACGTTCTTACCCTGTTGAGTTCATCCCGATTTGGGCCARCCTGGCAGGGCAGTGGAGCTGTGAGGGAGAACCAAGAGCAATCCCACACTTTGTGTGTGTAATGCTGCTGGCTCTTAACCCTTTTCCTTCCAGGAATTGTCAGGATCCCCATGGCAGTTCCAGAAATGTGTTCTCACCACTCTGGCAGGTTTTATTAACCATTRCCTCCCTTTCCCTCGAGATATCCAAAGAATGAGAGCTGTGGAAGATCATCGGATAACCTGGAGATTAACAGGAAAATATTAACAGGGAATATGTCATTGCTTGGTCACTTCAATCACTCACACAAATTCCTCCTCATTAATCTGAAAATTCCTCCTCATTAATCTGAAAATTCCTCCTCATTAATCAGAAAATTTCCTCTCATCGATCTGAAAATTCCTCTTTATTAATCTGAAAATTTCTCCTCATCAATCTGAAAATTCCCTCTCATCAATTTAAAAATTCCCTCTCATCCATCTGAAAATTCCTCATCATCAATCTGAAAATTCCTCCTCATCAATCTGAAAATTCTACCTCATTAATTTGAAATATCTTCCTCACTGCTGTCCTTGAGCACAAAGTTCCCCAGCTGACTGATGGCCTGACAAGGAAAAATTTGGGATATTGCTGTGTCCCAAACAATGCCAGAGGTCCTTTACATGTATTGCATTTCTGGAAGGTTTTCCACAATCCTGGATTGTGGGAACGGGAATATCTGCTTGGAGAAAATATGGAATTTGCAGGATGTACATTAAATATCAGAGGAACATTTCCTCATCATCTGAAGGCCTTTGACCCAGCACTGAGAGCTCAGATCTCACTTTTTACCAAAATCCCATTTTATTGGGTCAGAAAGTTTAGCTGGGAGCTAAAGATGCTTTAAATTAGGCGCCTTAATTTGGTGAGAAGCGAGCCACGTGGAAAGCAGCGTTGGGAAGGAGTTTTCCTTGGCAGAATTCGTGGCTGCTGTTGGACTGGGAGCTCCACACAGCTCCTGCTAGCAGTGGATTGCTGTTTGGAATTCAGTAATTCAAGATTTCTTCACCTTGCTCCYCACATCTCCCTCCTGCAGCAGCAAGAACTGAAAATAGATTTATTTTTTTTTTTCCAAAATACAGTGACTGGCTGGTGGTTTGCCTTTAGGATGAGCCCAACTAAGGCAGCCTGAAATCTTTTGGATATAAAATATACATTTAGAGAAAACTGATGTGGATGGGGTGTGAGTTCCACTTTTCCCAGGTACACAAAGCCTAAATTCGATTTTCTCTGTGGTGTTTCATCCCTCCCATGGATCCAGCAAAGCTGCACATCTGTAGATCCCATCTGCTTGCAAATCTATTTATTTGCTCTCCCAAGCCTTATCAAAAATGTGGAATTTTCACTGCATTTCCCCATTCCTCCTCTCACCCATGTGGGTTCATTTTCCCTCTCAGATCCCATAAAGGTCCAGTTAATGCCCAAACCCCAGGGGGTTGCTGGGAATGGGGGAAAACACCTTTTCCTGAGGAATTTTTTCCAGTTGACTTCACGGTTAGGGAAGAAAGGCAAACTCATGCCAGTTTACATGCATGGAAATGGTGAGGCCAAAAAAAAAAAAAAAAAAAAAAAAAAAAAAAAAAAAAAAAAAAAAAAAAAAAAAAAAAAAGAAGACAAAAAAAAGAAAAAAAAGAAGCCCAATGTGTTATTTATGGCATTTCTTCTCCTCTTGTGGAGAGCTTTGATTCCCCCAGCCCATGTTTTCTTTGCAAGTACAATACAATTAAGCCATTTTCAGCTGGCAATAAAATCCTTGAGAACCAAAGCAGATTTGGCCACTTGAAGAGATGAGGACTAATGCAATCTGATAATTAGGTCCTTTCAGCGCCAAGACAAAAAAAGCAATTTAATAACGTCTCCCGCCGAGCGAGACGGGGGCTGAAGGCTCTGCTTTGGCTGCCAAAGCCCGGGCCTGCCACACAATTCCCAAATTTCCATCCTTGGGGAATCTGCAAACCSAGGGACAGGGTGGCTGTGGTGACAACTGAGGGAAGCTGAGTGAAGAATTGGAGAAAAATTCTTAAATATTTTTCCTTCCCAGAGCCCTTCTTATCCTTTGGTGCAATTTCTTCTGCACACAGAGGATYTGGCCTTGAAAATCCTTCAGCTTGGGGCAATTTCATGTTTCTCCTCTGATATTTCAGTGGGAGATTTCTGAGGCAAGGCTGCAGCAGATGAGAAAACCATTCGTGGAGAGAAGGAAAGCAAACCCCTCGCTCGGTGTTGAGGGTTAAGTTTTCAGCTGTCTCACCCTCTTTGTCCTGGCTTGTTGCAACAGGAAAGGGTTTTTTAGAAACTTTCTTTGTAACTTCAGCTTCCCTGTTTGGAGGTTTGGAAGGGCTCCTCTTGCTGGAGTCCAYGCAGGCGGCCCTGCTCTGGTTTTTATTCTCTGGGCGAGAGGTKTTGAATCGATATTTCATTCTAAGGAGAGCTTTCTGGGCAGAGCTGCCCCGACTTTGGGAAAGCTGTGAAATAACGGTGATGGATATGCTCTGCTCTGCCTCTCTGTGAAGTGCTGAATGGCTGAGTAAGCCTTACTCATACCAGCAGATAAATCTGTAGTAGGGCTGTAGTTTTTCTTCTCTTTATGAGTAAAGGCTGAGTAAGAGTCTCCAAAGCCRGGCTGTGATCTGTGATATCTCGGAGCATCTCTGAGCAGGAGTGGATCACAGCTCTTTATTTCACTGACACACAGATGGGCAAGGTGGCTCAAACTGGTGCTATTTTAGCAGTTCAYAGGAAAAAACACAAATGGAGAAATGAGGGGTATTTTTTCCTCTGATACAGCTACCTGAASCGCGCCTGCATCTTTCAAATCCCGTGGATTTAATTATCTTTATCTCACTAAATGGATAAACAAATTGCGGTCATTCCCCTTACAGAATTTGCTTCCCAGGTCCATCAYCCATAAATTTTGGGCTTCTCTTCCCCTCGCAAAGGAGCAGAACCACCCGGGAACGGCTCACAAACAGCGCGATTGCCCAACGCGCCAGATTGCCCAACAAACAGCAGCGCTCGCCTCTCCTTCCCCCTCCCCAGCCCGTAAATTCTGCGCCTCCCGCACTCAAATGTGGCACTGGCCACCCCGCTGCCCTTGGCCCTCGTGTTTATTGCTGCAACGACAGCGACACTTCCTCGTTGGGGACACGGGGAATGGGCAAACACCGCCGGTGCGGGGATGGGGAGCTGCTCCCGGAGCTTCTGCGCAAAGCATTTCCACKGAGGGTTTAAAAACAGCTCATGGCAGAGCTGGAAACTTGGGAACAAATGAGGAGGAAGAGGAGGAGAAGGAGGAGGAGGAGGAGGAGAGTTTAAGCAGCGAGGAGTGGCCGCAGACACCGGCACTGCTGTGGAAAGGAAGGAATCAGGTTGACAGCCTGCTCTGGACGTTGTAAGGAGCTCTCTGGAGCCTTGGAGCAATCTGTCCCCCAGCAGCTCCAGGCTGACCTGCTGCAGATTCCCTCTGCCTTTCCCGCTTGCAGCATCCCCAGTTCCCGTTTTTGGGGGTGCAGGGGGTGCAGTCGCAGTCCTGGGTGCGATTCCAGTTTTTTTTTCCCAATCTCCAAAGCTCGGTGTGCTCTGCCCACCCCTGCATTCAGCACCCACCTTATTTTTCCAGCACACCACGGGCTCCCCGTGGATTTCAGCTGTTGGCTCTCAGCTCCCCGAGGGCAGGGARAGCGTCCTGCCACGGACACCTGCCCTGGAACCCAACACCCCTGCACTGTCCATCAGAGCCGGAGCTTGGCAAAGCTCAGCCTGTGCTTACAAGGCTGTTTTTGTTCCTGCGAGGCTCCCAGCCAGGCATTTCATCTTTATTTTCTTTGTCTTAGGCCACGTCCACCGTAGGGAGGACAAGCTGTTAAAAATCATTTGGATTTCTGCATATTTCAACCCTGGCCAGCCAGCCCGAGCTGCCACAGGTGACTCAGGGAGCAAAGCCGTGGATCCCAGGCTCTGCAGCCAGGCTCGATCTTCTCTTGCTTCCAGCCTTGCTCCAAAAGATCTTAGCCCAGGAATCAAAGCTGTTGCTTTGGAAGGGATGTTTTCTTTGAGTTAGAGATAAGGATTTTTGGTTTAGGAGCGGTGTTGTGCTGTGCTTGCCTGGCTTCTGGTGTCTGTTAGGGTCGGGAGTTTGGGATGGGACACCCTGCACCCCAGCAATTCCCTTCACTAAAATAAAGAAYAAAAGGAACGAAACTATTCTGTCTCCGGTATTTTTTCTCACTGCCCGTGGCCTCGGACATCAGCCCAAGACACGGGAAGGGGAGCGAGCGGGCACGGGACCATCCCGAGATCCCCGTGAAGTTTCGCAAAAGCCTTTATCGCTGCCGTGGGAGGGCGAGGGGATGCCCKCGGCAGGTGCCGGCTGCGTCCCGGGGCCGGGGAACGAAACCGCACCGGAGCTGCCGCCCCGCAGAGCSCACGGAGCGCGGCCGTCCCCGTTCYCCASCGCGGCTTCTCCCGGGAGTCTCCGCACCGGGAACCCGCGGAGCTGGCGCCTTCTCCTGGCGCCGTCTGCACCGGGGACCGGGGAGCCCGGAGCCTTCTCCTGGGACCCGTTACATCGGGAACCGGTACCTGGAGCTTTCTCCCGGGACCCTCCGCACCGGGGACCCGGTACCCGGAGCCTTCTCCCGGAACCCTCTGCAGAGGGGACCCAGGCACGCTCCGCACCGGGACCCGGGGACCGAGCGCTTTCTCCCGGGATTCTCTGCAGAAGGAACCTGGGGAGCCTCCGCTTCAGGGATCCGGGGATTCAGGGACCCTGCGCCTTCTCCCGGGACCCTGCGCACCGGGGATCCTCCGCACGGGGGACCCGGGGATCCTCCGCAGCGGGGACCAGGAAACCCAGCGCCTTCTCCCGAGCCCCTCCTGGCAGCACGAAACTCTGCTCCGTGCAGCCCACCGGAGCATCCCCGCTCCGTTCTCCCTTCCGGAGCATCGCCGCTCCTCTCCTCGCTCCGGAGCATCCCTGTTCCGTTCCCGACCCCTCCGGAGCATCCCCGCTCCTCTCCCCGCTCCGGAGCATCCCTGTTCCGTTCCCGATCCCTCCGGAGCATCCCCGCTCCTCTCCCCGCTCCGGAGCATCCCCGCTCCGCTGCGGCCCCGCCGCTCCCGGTCCCGCTCCCGGTCCCTCTCCCGGTCCCTCTCCCGGTCCCTCTCCCGGTCCCTCCGTGGTCCCGCCCCCTTGACCACTCCCAAGGTCACCATTGGCTGTCGCCTCTCGGGGGGCGTTGCCGGCGGGGCCGTATTAACGTTCCATGGCCGCCCGCAAAAAGGGGCCGCGGGCGGGCGGGAGCGCAGTGCGAGCGGAGCGGGCGGCGGGCACCCGCGCACCGGCCTCGGCCACGGATCTTACCCCCGATCTCACCCCCGATCTCCGCGCCGGCACCTCCCTCGCGGCCGCCGCAGGTAAGGATCGCCTCCTTCCTCGGTCCCTGTCCCTCCTCCGCCAGGAGCGGAGGCGATGCGCGCTGTCTGTCGCGACACCCCCGCGATAGGAGCTGCCCTTTCTGCSGCTGCCTCCGCCTTGGAGAGGGGAACTCCTGCGCTTCTCACGGAGCTATTCTCAGCGCCTAAAATAAGTCGATAGGTATGGCTGGAGCGCCCGAGCATCTGCTTGCAGCATCTGTTTGTGCTCATAACTTTCCATGCACCAGCTGCTCTCCCC
>NW_026623769.1:406010-415639 GCF_030028575.1 Malurus melanocephalus | reverse complement strand
GTTCAGGTTTCTAATAAAAGTGAGGTTTTGGCCAAAACAAATCACTTAAGTGAGCGTTAAAAGAATTCTTTTGTGTTTTTGAGCATGATATCCTGACGGGAATGAGAAACCCTGTGAATAAAAAGGTGTAAGGGGGGAGGAAAATTGGATCTTTACACAGGGGAGGCCAGACAGTTGTGTAAAAGAAAGAAAAATTGCCCAGAAGAAGTAGAAAGGCAGCTCCAGAAGCGTTCAGTGCTGAGAGCTGCACTCAAACAGGCATTACAGAACCCACCAAAAGCTGCCAAAATGTCTTGTCTGAGCTGAAGTCACGGATGAGTAATCTTGGCGAGGAGGCATCGAGACACATTCTTGCACAACAAACAGGAGCGAGGAGAAAAGAGGAGGTGAAAGCAAAGCCCGAGGAGATCCTGGAGGGAAGAGCAGCCTGCACACAGCCCGTGATGTTGCTGTTTGTCTGTCACCTGCTCCTTTCCTGACAAGTGTTTTGCTSAGCTCCAGCTGAAGGATGTGGGAGGGCTCCAGGAGTTGTTTGAAAATCGCTGGAGTTTTTTTGAGCGCCTCAGCAGGGCTTCAGGGGCTGCTGTTGTTGGGAAAGGAGATAACATCTTATCTACAGCTGTTGTCAGAGGAAGAGCAGAGGTCCTGCTGGGCAGGGCTTGTGCTGCACCATGGCTGCAGTTCTGCTGGCTTTTGGACAAAACTCGGATGAGTTTTGATAACATTAATTTAGGAAGAGGACGGCGATTGAATCCCCTGCTACTGTGAATGCTTCTGGAGCCTCCAGAGGGACAGCAGGCATTGCTCTCCTGTCAGGCTGAGCTTTATCCCCTCTGTGGGCCGTGTGTGGATGCAGCAGTGGCTTTAATGCRTCCCCTCTCCTCTGCAGTGTTGCAGTTCCATTTCCTGATAGGCGCGACACGACTTGCTGGATGACGCACTTGTTAAAAGCTAGGCCTGGGTCTAAGCCAGGCCTCCCTGAAACAAGTTTTTTGGTGGCTTCTCGCCTCGGGAAGGAGGTTTTGTAGCCTTTCTGCTGAGTTCTAACAGGTGTTTGACACCCACGGGACACTGAGGCCCGTTACCTGCTGGGGATGGAAGCGATGGAGCTTCAGGCAGTGCTGGGACTCGCTCCTGCAGGTGTGAGGGACTCACTCAGCTGCTTCTTCAGCATTTTACTGTCTGCTTTTAGCAGGAACACACGAGGGGTTCTACAAGGTTTAATTTGTTGTACAACTTAGGCCAAATGTGAGCATAAAAAACACAGAGATCCCGATGAGTTTCTGGAGTTAGAGAGGAGCTGCTGCAGCCCTTGTTCCTGCCATTTGCTGAGAAAACACAATTCCGTCTTTTAGCTTAATTAAAAAGATGGTACGCAGTACAATTTCATGGAAACACCGCTATTTGCACTTTCCAAATTTATCCCCTTTCTCCACCTTCCCTTTTGCCCGCTCTCTGCTTTGTCACGGGTCAAACAATCCACAAGACACATCACAAGTCACTACAAACCACTTTGGTATTTATGTTTGAACAGAAGGATGTTAAAGGGAATTGTTTGGTTTCAAAAGAAGCAGGAATCACAGTTGCAAACAGCAGAGAGATCCTTTGCGTGCCCGGCTTTAAAGYGAATATTGCTCAGATTTGTGTGACACAATGGCTTCCGTGCTTTCCTTCGGGAGCAGCGATTCCTTCCTTGCGGTGTGACCCYTGTCCATGCACAGCTCTGAGCAGGGAAATGTCATTAAGAAAAAGGAGACTTCCTGCAKGTCCGCAGGTGTCATTTTTCCCAAGGATTTCTTGTCCTTTTCCTCCAGGCCCTAACGTGCCRTTTCTCTTTCTCTTGCAGACCATGCCCTCTCTATGACGGTGGCTTGCTGAGCTCACTCTGCATGCCAGAAGACTGTCCTTGGTTGATCCAAGGGCGTTTGGGGACTGCGGCCTCTGCCCGCTTTTTCCGCGCGTGTGTGTTCCTGTAGAACTTTCAAAACTGTTTCTCCAAAGGGTTTTGCAGAAACTCAGACTGTTTTCTAAAGCAGAGGCACCTCAGTCCCCGGCAGTAGTGATGGGCAGCGTGCGAACCAACCGCTACAGCATCGTGTCTTCGGAGGAGGACGGCATGAAGCTGTCCACCATGGCCGTGGCCAACGGCTTCGGCAACGGCAAGGGCAAGGTCCACACCCGGCAGCAGTGCCGGAGCCGCTTCGTCAAGAAGGATGGACACTGCAACGTCCAGTTCATCAACGTGGGCGAGAAGGGGCAGCGCTACCTGGCCGACATCTTCACCACGTGCGTGGACATCCGCTGGAGGTGGATGCTGGTGATCTTCTGCCTGACTTTCATCCTCTCCTGGCTTTTTTTTGGCTGTGTGTTTTGGTTGATCGCGCTGTTGCACGGGGATCTGGAGAACCAAGAGAACAGCAAGCCTTGCGTGTCTCAGGTGAGCAGCTTCACCGCAGCCTTCCTGTTCTCCATCGAGACCCAGACCACGATCGGCTACGGCTTCAGGTGCGTCACGGACGAGTGCCCCATCGCCGTGTTCATGGTGGTTTTCCAGTCCATAGTGGGCTGCATCATTGATGCCTTCATCATTGGTGCCGTCATGGCAAAGATGGCTAAGCCAAAAAAGAGAAAYGAGACGCTGGTCTTCAGCCACAACGCCGTGGTGGCCATGAGGGACGGGAAGCTGTGCCTGATGTGGCGCGTCGGGAACCTGAGGAAAAGCCACTTGGTGGAGGCGCACGTGCGGGCGCAGCTGCTCAAGTCCAGGATCACGTCAGAAGGGGAGTACATCCCCTTGGATCAAATCGACATCAACGTGGGCTTCGACAGCGGCATCGACCGCATCTTCCTGGTGTCGCCCATCACCATCGTGCACGAGATCGACGAGGACAGCCCTCTGTACGACCTGAGCAAGCAGGACATGGACAATGCGGACTTTGAGATCGTGGTCATCCTAGAGGGCATGGTGGAGGCCACCGCCATGACCACGCAGTGCCGCAGCTCGTACCTGGCCAACGAGATCCTCTGGGGCCACCGCTACGAGCCTGTGCTCTTCGAGGAGAAGAACTACTACAAGGTGGACTACTCGCGGTTCCACAAAACGTACGAAGTGCCCAACACACCCATCTGCAGTGCCAGGGACTTGGCGGAGAAGAAATACATTCTCTCCAAYGCCAACTCCTTCTGCTACGAGAACGAGGTGGCCCTCAGCAGCAAGGAGGAGGATGAGATCGACACGGGGGTGCCCGAGAGCATGAGCACGGACACCCACCCGGACATGGACCACCACAACCAGGCGGGCGTGCCCCTGGAGCCGCGGCCGCTGCGGCGGGAGTCGGAAATATGACTGGCAGGCTGCGCCTCTCCCGCCCGGYCGCGAGGCAGAATCCCCGCCGTGTCCAGCGGGCCGGGGCTCGCTGTTGACCCGAGAAGTTGGCCCAGAACGGTTTGCAGACAACGGTACTGTGGAAGCGTGGTGTGAAGGCAGCGGAGCTGAGGAACCCAGGCTGGTTTTAGGGCTGTCCTCAGAGGAGGGACGACAGGAAATGAACTCTAAACACAAAGCACTAAACATGTCTAAGTATGAACAGAAGGCACATATGTTGTAGAATAAATTATGTATATATTTTTTTACAAAACTTGAACTTGCAGGCAAGCTTTGGTTGGGTTATTATTATTTTTTTTTTTTTCAACTTTTTCCAGAATGCTTCTCTCTAGGGAACAAGAATGTTTTTAATGGCATAACAAAGGCAAGGATCTGCCTTATTATTATTATTATAATTATTTTTTAAAAAGCTGCTGCTAACTACATGAACACAAATGGTTATTTTTGTTGCAGTGTAGTTTTTATTTTCTCTTGTGTAATTTAAAAAGAAAAAAAAAAAGAGTCAGTGTTGAACTTTTTGGGTTGAAAAGCTCGTGATCAGTTCAGAAAAGCCAATGTTGCCAGAAAGTTTAAACTCCTTTTGAGGCCAGTAGTTGATAGCTAGAATCAATTTCTCTCTTTCCAATTACATAAGGGGCATTATGTAATATCAGGCCAATCAGTAGCCTCCAGCAAAATTATGATTTATTTGGGGGGAGAATTTAGTTCTCTGTCTAAAGGAAAAATGAGACAAAATATCCGTATATATAGGAAAAAGTACTAAGTTCAAACTACCTAAGTGGATACCAAAGAAAATGCACAGTTTTGCACAGTGGAGTTTATTTAAAAAAAAAAAAAAAAACAAACTACCTAAGTGGATACCAAAGAAAATGCACAGTTTTGCACAGTGGAGTTTATTTAAAAAAAAAAAAAAAAAAAAAAAAAAAAAAAAAAAAAAAAAAAAAAAAAAAAAAAAAAAAAAAAAAAAAAAAAAAAAAGGAACAGGCTGCTTTAAACAAAACAAAAAAAAATCAAACCTCAGACACTTTTTTGGTTTTGACTTTCTTTTTTTTCTTTTTTTATTTTTCTTTTCAAAACCTTTATTTTGCACCTTATTCAAAAGGCTTAAGACATGGATCTAAAGCAAGCTGGGACTCCTCTTCTTTCCCCCCTGTTCTTCCACGGGGAAATAAATTCCCTCTTTTCTTGGAGGGAAAAAGCTCAGCTGGGGGAAGCAAACCAGCATCATGTGTGTGTTCTCCCTGGCCTGACCCCGCTCCAAGCAGAGCTCCGGGCCCTTGACTTTCCCTGAAACTGTGCCATGGAGCTGCTGGAGTCTGGGCATGGATGAGCCAAGCAGCAGAGAAATCCCCAGCAAGGAAGAGGTTTCCGAGGAGGAAGGAGGAGGAGGAAAAGCGGCACACAGGAATGGCGCAGGGATGGTGGAGATTTGCTCAAAACGCTTCTGTTCAGCAGGGCAGGGCTGTCAGGAAGGGATCTCCATCCCACGGAGAGAGGGGCTCTTTGGGGAGGATGAGGCTGGAGAGAGGATCATCCCCTGCCTCCCCTCCCTGGCAGACCCCGGCTGGGTGCTCAGTGGGTGACACTTGTCACCCGTCACCGAGCGGATGTTGTCCCCTTCAGCACATCCCTGGCTCTGCTGGTGGTTTGGCTCCTTCACCAAGAAGGAGCTTTAAATTCTCTGTGCCTCTAAGCTTGAGGAGACAGCAAACTCTGCTCGTGGGACTGGGGGGACGGCCATCCCGAACAGGGATCCCAGATGGTGATCCCGGATGGCGATCCCGGATGGTGATCCCAGATGGTGATCCCAGATGGCGATCCCGGATGGCGATCCTGGACTGCCATCCCATATGGTGATCCCAGACAGAGATCCTGGATGGCGATCATGGACAATGATCCCGGACAGCCATCCCAGACAGCCATCCTGGTCAGTGATCCTGAATGGCCATCCTGGACATCTATCCTGGACAGCGATCGTGGATGGCCATCCCAAATGATTATCCCAGACAACCATCCTGGTCAGTGATCCTGAATGACCATCCCGGACAGCTATCCCAGACAGTGATCGTGGACGGCCATCCCAAATTATTATCCCAGACAGCCATCCTGGTCAGCGATCCTGGACGGCCACCCTGGACAATTCCCAGACAGCCATCCCAAATGGTGATCCCAAACATCCATCCCATACACCTCCCAGAATTGGTCACTGTATGCCATTAAAACACGCCTTGTTCCAGCTCTGGTGGCTCCTGCAAACGAAAATCTGTGAAATCCTTCAGCCCCTGCCAGCCCTGCCTGCCAAACGAACTGGTTTCTGATAAGAGAACTGGTTTCCGATAAGAGAACTGGTTTCTGATAAGATGCTTATCTTATCAGAAAGATGGGTGGGTTGGAAAGGGTGGAAATTCTGTGCTGTGAACAGAATTTAGCTCCTGGAGAGGGCAGAGGATGGATGGAGTGCGAGGACTGAGGCTGCTGCTGGGGTGGGAGGATGGAAGAGCAAGGGGAGGTCACAGTTTTTGTGTCAGAGGTGGTGGAGAGGATGCTGCTGGTGCTGCTAACAGGGATGTGCTGGCAAAAGGAGAAAAAACGAAACCAAAGAGTATTCAGTGACACAGAGGGGACASGGAAATGTCCCAGGAAAAGGGAGGCTGAGCAGGAGAAAGGTGCACRATGCTCCCCCTAAGCGATACTTGAGATATTTGAGGGAGGGATGGAAAATGCAGGATTTGTCTCATTTCTTTAACAGACAAGAAATCGAGAGAGGAGGGAAAAAAAAAAGAAAAAAAAAAAACCCTCCCCTTTAACATTTCTGGTGCAGAGGTTTTGGATTTTTTTTTTTTTTTTTTTTTTTTTTTTTGGTTGGTTGGTTTTCTTTTCTTCTTGTTTGTTTCGTTTTGTTTTTCAAGTCAGTTTTTCAGAACTATTTTTAAAACTGTACATTTTATAAAGTTTATCAAGTATTTTCATATTTAAAGCCAAATGTAAATAGAAGTCTGTAAAGGAGGACAAGGAGAGGACAACGAAAAGGCCACAAAAAAATAAAAAAATTATCAATTCAGCTCAGCAGTCTCGGCTCGCTAGGACTAGATGCTACAGGTTAGCATGATTTTTAGCAAATTACTTGCAAGCCTTATAGGRTTCCTAATGCTCTGAACTTCTCTTTAATTTATTTTTCAAGCATGGACTTTTCATTTGAGAGCCCCGTTGTGGTGTTTTTTTCCGGAGCTCCCGCAGTGCCGAGGGGGGTTTGTTCTGGTGTAATCCATTGCTCTCTGCTCATCCTGTCCTTCCCCACCCTTTGTCTTTGCCCAGGGGATCCCAAATTTCAGCCTCTGGGGAGCTGCTCGGTGCCCTTCCCCTTTTTGCCATCAGTTCGGCAAATTGGAGGAGTAATTTAAAAAAATATTAATTTTTTTTAAGGACTAGAACAGCGTTTCTCCGGWTCCCGTCGATCCTGGGCCGAGCTGATGCCGGGTTTAAACTTTAAGCTTTGAGCTTTAAACTTTAAGCTTTAAACTTTAAACTTGAAGTTTTAAACTTTAAATTTGAAGCTTTAAACTTGAAGCTTTAAATTTGAAACTTTAAGCTTTAAACTTTAAACTTTAAGCTTTAAACTTTGAACTTCAAGCTTTAAACTTTGAACTTCAAACTTTAAACTTGAAGTTTTATGCTTTAAACTTTAAATTTGAAACTTTAAGCTTTAAACTTGGAGCTTTAAATTTGAAACTTYAAGCTTTAAACTTGAAGTTTTAAGCTTTAAACTTTAMATTTTAAACTTTAAACTTGAAGTTTTAAACTTTGAATTTTAAGCTTTAAACTTTAAATTTTAARCTTCAAACTTGAAGTTTTAAACTTCGAATTTTAAGCTTTGAGCTTTGGACTTTAAGCTTTAAGTTTCAAACTTGAAGCTTGAAATTTTAAACTTTAAACTKTAAAATTTTAAGCTTTAAACCTTAAACTTTAAAAATTTTAAACTGATGGAGCTGTCCCCACAGACTTCCCCAGGCCTTGGCTCGGCCCTTTCACCCGGGACAGTTTGGCTCGCCCGGCTCGCACAGAAGGTTTTATCCTGTCTTTTGCTTAGGGGCTGGGGGGGAATATGTTATTTCTGCCCTTCCCTGAAAATACTTGAATGAGACACATTGTCTGACCCATAATTCTGTGTACAGTGACAGGAACCCAGGCAGGTGGGGATGCTTCCCTCCCTCTGCCTCTTCCCTGCGAGTTGTCCCGGGTTAATCTGGCCGGGGTGGCACTCCTGACTCATTACCCGGGTTTAATCACCCTCTCTCAGCCCTAAAACATTTTYATGGGAAAAGACAAAGGGTTCACATATATTTCATTTGTTCTCTTAAGTCTCTTTTTTTTTTCTTTTCACGATGGATTACAAGGTAAAACTGAGAAGTACTGTAATGTCTTTCATTTTCTGGCTGCTCACCACCATTGTGAAGTAGAAGGTGCTGCACAGTTGCCACCCCACAGCCCACCAGAAGCTGATTTTTTGTAAGGACATTTTTTTTTTGGCCTGCAGCTCTTGTAAAGACGAACAATATCTCGGCATCCGACAGTTGTCCATGACTATTTTCCTGTTTGCAGCCTTTTTGTATCGAAGTCTTCCTAATGTACTGCACAAATTGTGGATTGTACAGATTTTTATATATTATGTCTTATTTTATTATTTCTAAATAAATGATTAAAAAAAAAATAAATATTGAGGATGAGCTCGGTGTGTGCAGCCCGTGTGTGAAGGAGGGGGAGATGGGGATGGAAGGGGACATTGAGTGGGGTTTGTGGGGACACTGAGAGGGGTTTGGGGGGACATTGAGTGGGGTTTGTGGGGACATTGAGTGGGGTTTGTGGGGACTCTGAGTGGGGTTTGTGGGGACNTGAGTGGGGTTTGTGGGGACTCTGAGTGGGGTTTGTGGGGACTCTGAGCGGGGTTTGTGGGGACACTGAGTGGGGTTTGTGGGGACACTGAGTGGGGTTTGTGGGGACTCTGAGTGGGGTTTGTGGGGACTCTGAGCGGGGTTTGTGGGGACACTGAGTGGGGTTTGTGGGGATATTGAGTGGGGTTTGTGGGCCTGGAGAGGACTCTGAGCTGTGTTTGTGGGTCTGGACAGGGTTTGTGGGACACTGAGCTGGGTTTGTGGGTCTGGGGGTGACACTGACCTCTGTTTGTAGGCACACTGAACCGTGCTTGTAGGAACATTGAGCCGTGTTTTTGGGGAAACTGGGTGGGGTTTGTGGGTCCAGAGGGGACTCTGAGCTGCATTTGTGGGTCTGGACAGGGTTTGTGGGTCTGGGGGGAACACTGAGATGTGTTTATAGGGTTGTTGACCTGTGTTTGTGGGGACATTGAGCTGCTTGTAGGGACATTGAACTCTGTTTGGGGGACACTGATCCGTGTTTCTAGGGACATTTCTAGGATCTGTGTCTCTAGGGAGCTGAGTTTGTGGGGACACTGAGCTGTTTGTGAGACATTGAGCTGTTTGTATGGACACTGATCTGTGTTTGTGGGGACTCTGATCCGTGTTTGTGGAACATTGAGCTGTTTGTAGGGACACTGAGCTGTTTGTGGGTTCACTGAGCTGTTTGTAGGGACACTGATCCGTGTTTGTAGGACATTGAGCTGTTTGTAGGGACACTGATCCGTGTTTGTGGCTGTCTGAGCACAGGCAGTGTCTGAAACACTCAAGGAAGCAGAGCCAGCTCGTTCTCTCCCTCAACAAGAGCCAGGAAAGGTGATCCCATCCTCATTTCCCAGGAGAGAACACAAACCCGGCCCTAAGGCAGCTCAGACCGGAGGAAAACCTGTCCCAGGAGCATCGAGGACCTTTCCTGAGCTCACACCTGGGGCTGCAGAGCTCCAGATCATCCCTGACCTCTGAGCAGAGATGGGAGAAAAGCTCCCAGAAAAGCAGGGAGGGCTGGGGGGGATGAAGGCTCGCAGAGCATCAGCCAGCACACTGGAAGATTCGGGATTAAAAAATTAAGCAGCAAACTCATCTTGAAATGCCCGTGTTCTGTGTGTGCCTGGAACATCTCCTTACAGGAAAGCCATTCCTCAGCTCAGCTGGGCTGCACACGGGCTGGCTGTAATCCCTGTCCCCAAGCCCAGTGTCACCAGCACGGGGTTTGAGGGACAGGACAGGGGACTGCAGCCTCGAGGAACCCAAAAAGAGCCCTGAAATCRGAATTTGTCTGGGCTGGAGAGCTCCTTCCACTGGTGTGCAGCCTCCAG
>NW_026623769.1:398959-405138 GCF_030028575.1 Malurus melanocephalus | reverse complement strand
TGGTGCCAATCCCGGGGCTGGACTGAGAGATCCAGAGGATCTGGGTGTGCTGCCCATCGCTGGTGCTCACAGACACCCGGAGACAGGGCTGGGGACACTTCTGCAGCTCAGCGGGGCTCTGTCCCTTCCCTAAATCATGAGCACCCTCTCCTGTCCCTCCTCTGCTCGGCCCGAGCGCTGCCAGCACAAATCAAAGAGCGCTGCTGCCGGTTTTGGTGGCCACAGAGGCAATAACGGGATTTTCCTTCTCCTTTCCTTCTCCTCCACCCCCAGCCAGCTCAGAGGATGCTCTGCAGGCTCTGAAGGTGCTGCCTGAAGGCAGGAAAAGGGAATAAAACAGCAGGAAAGTCGTGGAGAAGCAGCAGGACATGAACAGYGATGCTGCTGGAAGGTGTTTTTGGGAGCTGCACGAAGCAGCCCGTCCCTCTTTTCCCAGTTTTCCCAAATGGGACAGAAAAGGAAAGCAGTGGAAATTATGGAAAGGTCAGGAATGTAAAAATGAAATGCAAAGCAACTGAAAATATATATAATTGGTTTTTTCTCTGTCCAAACTTTTCACTAAAGCACAGCCTGTAATCCAGTGTTTTCATCCTGTTTCAGTGTGCAAATCCAGGGTGTCACAAATGCAGTTTTGTAGAGTTTTGGGTGGGCAGGACAGGAAGGGGCTGCMAACACACCCCTGTTCCAGCAATTTATGCATTTCAAATTATCCTTTTAAAATCAGAACACTGCCCCCACCTTTCCCTTCCTTGCTGGCTTGGATTTCAACTCGCAACAGGTTTTATTAAGAAAATCTACACACTTCTCCTTCATGCACAGAATGAGAGACAGCCGAGAAAACCTTTTAATTTTCCTTTATTTTTTCTCTTTTTCCCATGTTGATACTTGCAGTGACTTCACTTCTTCTGGAAAGGTAGAAGCAGATCAAGAGTTGTTATTTTTCTCTGTTTACACCTAAGGCAAGAGAGCTTTGGTTGCTGCAGGTGACTCAGGATTCCTCCGTGATGGGAACAGAGGGAATTCTGTCCTCCCTCCTGCAGGAGAGTTTGGCAAGAGGTGCCTGTCCTCAAATAAAAAAAAAATCTCTAATTGGAAAAAGGAAAGAAAAGCTTTAAAGGGAAAATAAAGTGAACAGGAGAGAGTGGAGCAGCTCCAATGCACACAGTGCCTTTCCAAAATCCAAATGAATCCTAAATTAAGGGTCTGGGGGCATTGCAGTGGCTCAGCTGGAGGAGGGAGGCCACAATCCCATGGGAAAAGGYAGAATGTCCCCATTTCTTTCCTTGCAGAGGCTGTGCTGGTGGGGACCGGGCTCCTGGGGGTCACAGAGCCCTTTGTCCCCCTTGTCCCCTCTGTTTCTGTCCAGTCCCAGCCCTGATCCCGTGTGGGGAACAGAACCTGGGACCCACAGCAAGGAATGCAGAGGATTAAAGGCAATTAGAGAAGCCCTGACTTATCCTAATTAGAGCAGCACTGGAGCTCTATTAGRGCATTGATCTCAGATTCCCCAGGGCTTTGTCTCAGTGGTGTCTGGAGCTCATTTCTGCCCTTCTCTCCCCCTCTCTCCTCCCGGTGACCCCGGGATGGGATTTCAGGACGCTGGTGGGGTTGGTGTTCACCTTCTGAGCTGAAAATCGTGGGAATATCTGCGACAGAAGCATTTGGGATCTGCTTTCTGCTGCACATCCCCACCCCCAGCACAGGAGGGACATGGAGGGAGCACAGAGGAGGCACAAAGATGATCAGAGGGATGGAACTCCTGTGATGAAAGGCTGAGAGCTGGGATTGTGCAGCCTGGGAAAGGCTCCCAGGTGACCTCAGTGCAGCCTTCCAGGGCATAAAGGGGCTCCAGGAGAGCTGGAGAGGGGCTGGGAACAAGGGATAGAGGGACAGGATACAGGGAATGGGGTCACACTGGCAGGGGGCAGGGTTTGGTGGGATATTGGGATGGAATTCGTGGCTGGGAGGGTGGTGAGGCCCTGGCACAGGGTGCCCAGAGCAGCTGTGGCTGCCCCTGGATCCCTGGCAGTGCCCAAGGCCAGGCTGGACAGGGTTTGGAGCAGCCTGGGACAGTGGAAGTGTCCCTGCCATAGCAGGGTGTTGGAATGGGATGATCCTTAAGGTCCCTTCCCACCCAAACMACTCTGTGACAATTTCCAGCAGCTCTGCGAGCCTCCACCAGCTCCCCAGGAAGCAGCCCCGCACTCTGTGTGTATTTTATACCCAAAACCACCCTCATTCCTGCTCAGATCCCTGCCTGCAGCCTGAGCCACGCTCAGCCCRTTCCACCAGGGCAGATCCCGTCTCCGATAGGAGCTGACCACATTCCTCCCGTGAAGTTTGTCTCCCCCACGTATCCAAAACCCTTAAAAAACAGCCATAATAAACGCCCCTGAGAGCAGAGTGAGCAGAGTGAGCAGAGYGAGCCRCTTTTCTTTTTCTTGGCTGGCTCAGCCCGTGCTGGAGTTGTGGGACTTTTCATCCCCGCGCTTGGAGGAGCCGAGTGAAAGCAGGATGATGAATTGTGGAAAAAAGAGCTCGCTGGCTTTCCTCAGAACCTCTCCTGTGGCTCCTCCCCTGGCTGTGCCGCTTCCAGCACCCCACAATTCYCTGCCTCCGTGCATGTTATGGCACCTTTGGGATGTGTTAGTCACAGGGATGGAGCTACTGGTGCTTTGCAGGGTGTTTGAGCTCTGGTTGTGGCAGGAGAGCGCTGACACGGCCCCGCTGATGCCTCCTGAGATCCCAGACTGCTCCAAAAAATAAAGGGGAATGTCCAACTTGGATTTGCTCAGGTATGCTGGAGGCCCTTGTGTCGTTCTCTGGTGGTGGTGAGGGTTTTGGGGTGTGGGGTGAAGTTGGGCTGGGGGCACTGGGATTCATCCCAAATAAAAACTTTGGGGTTGTGCTGTGGTGTCCAGCTCCAGTTCTGTCCTTTCTCCTCTCAGCAGAGACTCAGGGGGGTTTTGTTTCTCACTCCGGAGCCCCTGAGGGTTCTGTTCTGCTCTGGGGAAATTCACATCCATCCTTGCAGCCCGGGAACCCTCCAGGCTGTGGGATCCTCTGTGGGATCCTCTGTGGGATGTTCCGTGGGATGTTCCCTTTCCCAGGGACCCAGAGCCCCAAGGGGCTGAGCAAACGCAGCTCCAGGAGGCTCCTGCTCCAAATCCCCTCTGGAATTGTGCCCTGTGTGCAGCAGAGCCAGCCTGGGCTTGGGCTGAGCCGAAATTTGCTCTCTTTGAGCTCATGGGGATCTGGGGTCTCGTCTGTAATTGCATTTAATTAACTTCTCCTCGCAGGGCAGGGAGGTGGCAGCTGATGAGTGAGAGCTTCCCCGATTTTCTGRCCATTTGCTCCCGGGGGCAGGAGCCCTGTCAGGCTCCTTTTCATCTCAAACGGGGCCATCTGCAGCAATTTCAGCAAATATTCCAAAAAAAGTGAGGTCAAACCCAGCTCTGACTGTCTGCTTTYACACAGAAATGTGCCATTCCTGGTTTATCCCAGCAGGTTTAGCACCAGCCCTGGTCTGGAAAATTTTCCTGGGAATTTTAGGCCCGGCCTAAGGTAACCAGCAGTGACTGAGGTTATTATATATTATCTGATATTATTATCCAATATTTTCTATCTGGCTTTTTATCAAGCAGCACATTGTCCAGCAGCAGAAGGTCAGGAAGATTTRAAATCCCAAAGGATTTAAGTTAAAATACTCATATATTACAGGAATATTCACACCTTTCATGCTCAGAGTGATTCCCTAATATTTTTCACATAATCACATGCATGTTACAGATACTAGGGGAGAAAAAGGGACAAAAATGCTGTAAAGGAAAACATTTCCATCCTGCCCATGTGAAATATTCTCACASTGAAGAGKCTGTGGCACAGAGAAACAACTTTTWAAATATTTCTCTCYCTCTGACARAGATCYGGGGGACAAAACCAGCAAAGTGCAGTGGTTAGAAAAGGTTTTGTTGAATGAAATGTCGTTTTTTGTTTTCCCCCCTTCGGGAACAATGAGAAAATTTCTCTTTCTGAGCATATCTCCCTCTGAAACAAGCTCCAGGARTGGTCACAACCTGCCATAAAAACGCCATGTGCAAGAGAATATATTTAATATCGGGCCGGCRGAATAGAACGATACGATCTGTTTGGGGTTTGAAGGTAAATGTTTAGACTTTTTTTCCCTTTGAAATAATCTGTGAGAGATGCTGGTTGGCTCGGTGGGAAATGAAATCACGGAGGATTTATGCCATTAATGACAGGCTATGATGTCAAAGCCGTTTGGCCAGTGGCCATAACCTTTTGTGTGGCTCTGGGTGAGTCGCAGAGATAAACAGGCCCTCTCTGCTGCTGCCTGGAGAGGAGTCCCCAGCGCTTGGGAGCTCGGAAAAATTCAAAATGTTGAATTTAAAAAGAATCAAAGGGAAGGGGATTTCTCCCCTCAGCACCTCTGGGTTCTGCAGCAGAGCTTGGTTGGTGTTGAAAGCAGCGCCAGGTCTCTGCAAGAACAACGAAACCAATCTGAATTTCTGAAACTCTGTTGGGTTCTGTGGGTTTGCAATGAATCAAAAACCTGAGCTGGTGGTCCATAGTGTCTGTCCCCATGAGTTTTGCTTCTCCTGTCCCATTAATGGTGTAAAAAAACAGATTGGGTTGGATTTTGGGGTCACTCCCAGCCTTGGCGCAGGTGGGAGTGGGGCCAGGAGAGGGGCAAAGCCYGGCTGGAGCAGCACTGCCGATCCCACAGGGAATTCCTGACCCCTGGGCACCTCTCCTGTGCCCCAAATCTGTCCCCTCAAGGCTCTCCCAGCCCCAATTCCCATCCCATTTGGGCAGACAATGCCCAGGATTTGCCCGCAGCCATTCCAGCCCTGGGATAAGGGGCAGGGCTGTGCCCTCTGCCCTTGCTGCTTCCATTTTTCTCCTCACGCAAAGAAAAAACATCGAGAAGGCAGAAGAGCAGAGGAAAAACATCAAGAAGGCAGAAAACATTTTTTTTGGGTCTGTGCATCCTCAGGAGTACCCAAAAGTCCATTCCTCCCACCGCCTGTGGGCTGCAAACCTCCCCAGGGAYGCYGGGTTTGGTGGAATCACARAATCATGGATTTTGGGCTGGAATGGACCTTAAATCTCGTTCATTGAGGTTCATCCTCCTGATCTGGGATCAGCTATTTGCCCATTCTTTCCTCTCCTGTACCTGTTTTCCATCCCTTTCCTATCACTGACCACAGACTGGAATTTGAGTTTTAATGTCATGGAGTGGCTTTGGCACAGTTCCCAGGGGCTGCCCAAGGCTCAGGGGGCTCCAAAACCCAGCCCTGGGCCAGCAATGGGTCAGGTCCCTTTGTCCTGTCCAGGAGCACCCTGCCCTGCCAGGTGTCCCATTTATACACTGCTCTTAATTAGCTCATGCCCTTAATTAGCACCAACACACAAAATGGAGCTGAATATTGAACAGAAAACATCTCAATTTGGGCATATTAATACYCTGTGAATATGATTTCTCCTTAATTTCCATCCCTTGCAGCAGAAACCTCTTCTCCCCCAGGACTGGAGTCTCCTGGGCAGGGTTACAACGCACAACAAGAAAAGAACTTTAACCCATGCTGTAAACCATCAATTAATATTTAATAAAGCTCCTGCCTTCTTTCAACACAAATAAAACATGACTGCTCTCCAGGCTGAAATATGCTGAAATGGAGCAAAGATTTCTATTTTTCCAAAACAAACAGCCTTCAAGTGAGGTCCTTCTGCAATTATTTGAGAGATCTCTTTGTGGATTGGATGGGGGCCTAAAAATGATGTTGCAGATTGCAAGCTCTGGCAGCAGMGATAATTACAGAGCTGTAATTCAGCTCAAGCACCCCACTTTCCTCTGGGCAGCAGGACTCCCTGCTTCTCCTGSATGTTTAGAGCATTTTAATCTATTCTGGTTGAACATTTAAACCTCCATCAGCAGCTTCTCTGGAAAATGCACTCTTGTATTTTTAGGACTGGAAAAGGACAGAGGGAACTTGTTTCTCCCTATTAAAGGGATTGTTAAGTGTCTCTGCTAATAAAGAGAGAAGGGGAGGGAGAGAAAGGGAATAGTGTGGCACTTTTAATGATCCAACTGTGTCACCAAACAAGAATGTGAGCAGTGAAACACAATCAGCAAAGAGCAGAGCTCCGAGACCAGG
>NW_026623769.1:383261-397838 GCF_030028575.1 Malurus melanocephalus | reverse complement strand
GTCTCCAAATGTGCTTTTTTCCCCCTTCTTTTTTTCCTTCAGAGAAATGTAATTGCACACAAACCCCTCTAAACAATTCTCCCCGGCTGCCTGAACAGTCCCTTGGCTGAATTGTAAATCACTGCAAAGTGCACCAAAATAAAAAAAAAATAAAAAAATAGAAAGATCAGGGCATAAACGAGGTTTGGAGCTGTCTAGTCTGGGGTTCTGGGAGGTAATTAAATCAAGAAGACTTTCTGATCTATAGAAGGGTCAATGCAGCAGGGCAGAGCTTTGAACCATGGGCTCATTAAGGCACAATTGCCTCCTTTGCTGCCCGGGTTGTTTATAACAGAGGGCTCATTTCGGAGCAGTCAATAACTGCAGAGCATAAATCACAGGGCACAAGGAGTTATTCCCACTTTATGGGCCAGATCCTCGGCTGGAATAAATCACTGTTGCCCCAATGATGTCACCTCAGTGCTTTATTTATACAACCCCGACATCTGCCTCATGCTGCTCTCGTTGGGTCGGCTTTTATTGACTCGTTCTGCAGGTTTTCAGGGGTGGAGGGAAGGTGCGGGTAACTGGGCTGGGGAAAAGGAATTTTGTCAGGTCTGAGAGGTTCTCTTCCTGCCCCCTCTGGTTTTATTATAAAAGGGTTACCAYGTGGATTTGTGTCGGCTCAGAACCGCTTCCCTAAATCCCAGTCTTTTCCTGAATGTTCCAGTTGGGTTTTGGGAGATTTAAAGGTGCTGGTTCTTGATTTTAGTGGAATTCAGGAAGGACATSCAGGGCTCAGMCCACCCCAGGTCTGTCATCCTTCARAGGGATGTGCCCAGCGATTTTGGGAATATCCAGGGCTGGTTTTCCATGGGATTGCAGCACCAAGGTGCCAGCACYGCTCCTCGGGAACCTTCCTATTCCCCTGTGTGGGGTTGGGGTCCTCCAGATCCCAGACAGAAGAATTTCCAAAAATCTCCCTCAAAGCTGAAGATAGATCTCCCTAAATCTCCCTGAAAACCAAAGAGGAACCGCCAAAAACCTACAAATCTGAAAATCAGCTCCAGCTCCAGCTCCAGCTCCAACCAGCTGGGATGTGGGATATGATCAGAAAACCTCCTCCCACAGCCAAGGAGAGCTTTAAACACCTTTTTAAACCCCTGCCTCACCAAATTCAAACATCCCCTGCCCCAATCACTGACCCAGCCCAACTTTGCTCCTCCCAGTCCCATCTCAGCCTCACTCCTGCCCCTCCAACCAAAACCTATAACCAATAATCAATCAATCACACCAAAGATCCTTTCCAGAGTTATCCCAGTGGCTGCTGGGGGCAGAGCTGGCAGCGTGARGTCATTTTTGTGTCTTGTTTCATCACGCTGATGTCAGGATGATGTTTGTGGGGTTCGAGATCGATGGTAAATACTGGATTTAGGATCCACTGGCAGAGCTGCAGCTCGGACTSTGTTTGACCTTCCTTGGCTGTCAGGGAGCCAGAGGGGTTTTTCCATGGCATGGAGTTAAAGGAGTTTCCACTGCCCGGATTTCTGCTCTCCCTGCACCGTATCAGGGTGGCAGCGCTCGCTGGGAATCATAAAAAAGAGATTTTTCCAAGGAAATAATAAAAATTTATGAAAGAAATCTCCGGAGKATAAAACAACCACCCAGCAAAGGGACTGAGCACAAGGAAACAGCCAAGGAATAATGTGAAAAATTGATGAGCAGAGCTGCAGATACTGGAAAAYAATAAACAAGCAGGGTCTGCTTAACCAGGGATGGTTGTGATGTTATTTCTCTGGGATGAAAACACACAGTTTTGTATCCATCCAGGATTTTGGCAGTCGGATAATGGTGTGTCCAGGCATTTCAGCCCTCTGCTGTTCTCTCTGAAGCACACAGGAATGATGTCCACTGGTTTTTCCATGAAAAATTACCGGTGTTTTATTCCAAGCTGTTCCACAAATCAAAGCTGTCACTGCAGAGGGTGAAACATTCGCCGGTTCTCAGCGCTGCCCTCCTCCCTCTGCTCCCAGGGGAGGCAGGAACAGATGTGTTTGAGAGCAAATAATCATAATTGGCTGTGTTTAAATACCATTCCCTGGCAGAAGGAACGAGTACCTGGGAGGAAAAGCGGAGCAGAGAGGATCTGCATGAACAGGGAGCTGCAAAAYGGGAAAAATTTTTACATCCCAGCCCTGGGAGGTTTCTCTTCCTTTCCCTCTGCCTCTCTTCCAGCTCTCAGGGACCCTGACCCTAAACCTAAACATAAAACTAAATCTAACCTTAACCCAAACCTTAACCCTGACCCTAAATCTGACCCTAACCCTAATCCTTACCCTAACCCTGGCCCTAGCCCTGACCCTAAGCCTGGCCCTAACCTAACCCTAATCCTGACCCTAACCTTAACCCTAATGCTCTGCCCATCTCCCATACTCATCTCCTGAGCTGGGTGAGACAGATTTTATTCCCCGCTGTGTTTAAGCTGACACCTGAACTTCCGCTCGTGTGATGCTCCCTCCCGGTTGCTGCCACACTATAAAACCTCCAGAAATGCTGATTTGTTTCTCTGAGCAGCCTGAAGCCTGGCAATTTCCCTGCTGATGGTTTGTTGATTTATAAACACACACATCCCACACCATCCCATACACTGGGCTGTCTTCACCCATCTATAAATCCATCACCTTCACTAACCCATTCTTTCCCCACCAACTTCCTCCAACTCTCCCAAGAAATTTGGCAGCCTCAGACCCTCAGAAGTGGCAGAATTTCCTCCCGAACCCATGATGCCACTTTCTCCAAACATCCTGTGAGCCTGGAGCTCTTTCTTGTGCTCCTAATCTTCCTGAAACCATCATTTCTTATCCAAAGCTGCTTAAGCACTTGGGGAGGAACGTTCATTTCCAGGCAATATGTGCCCAACCTTGGCCCAGGGCTGCTTTGCAAGTGGAGCTGCCCATAATCCGGAATAAAATTAAACCTTAATCACCGCRTTCCGAGGGGAAGATTTGTCACTGGCTGGTGAACAGGGATCTTAATGAAGACCTTGGTCCTTGCAGGCCACAAATCCATTTGTATCCTCTGGCTTAAGGGGATGTGCAGCTGTGGGCAGGAATGGGGGGATTTYCCCCCTCTCTGGAGCAGCACGTGGCTGTCAAAAGAGGTTTAAACAGATATAAAAATGGATCTGTAATTGTGTATATCCGCCCGGATTCCGTGAAATCGGCAGCACACGGAGGGGTCACCTCGGTGCCAGGAGCTGCAGCCTCATCCTTGTTTGTACAAAAGGGACCTGCAGATGAATTAAATCCCTTTTTCCATTTGTACAAAAGGGACCTGCAGATGAATTAAATCCCTTTTTTCCTGCCGTGACACCGCAGCAGAGGTTAGAAACCAACCCAGGTCTCCTGAGCCGCCGCCCCCGGGCGCGAACCACAAAGATCCTTTCGCCCTCTCCGTTTCTCAACCGCCGGTAATTACCCTCAGGAAAGCTCTGGGAGCCAAAACAAACAAGGGRGATGTTTCCAGCGAGCTTTCAGTTTGTGATGAATCCTTCCAAGAGGGTTTTTGGGCACGAGGCGATACGGAAAGTTCTCATGTTGCCGAGMCCTCTCCTCGCGTCTGCGTCCGAGCTGACATCGCCCTCCTCGGACAGGACGTTTTCTCTCTCTCACATGATGGGAAAAACAAATTCCTCGCTGAATCAGGCCCCAGCCAACGTGATCTGGATTGGTTTCAAAGGACAGGGATTTTGGTCACTCAGGAGCCGCCTCAGAACCTGCTGGAAGTAGTTTAATGCATTTTTTTTTTCTTTGCCGCACTCTGATTTGTGACCCCATTGGCAGAGCRTTCTTGGGTGACAGTAAATGCCCACAGATTTCCTATTGCTTATATTTAATTTTAAATACAATCAGTGGAAAAAATAATAAAATACGCATTTACTGGATTTTTCTATGTTAGGTGATTTTTTCATGGGTGCTCCTCCTCGCCCTGCACTGAGTCACTGGAATGTGCTTATCACAGGTGGATCTATTGGAGAAAATCATCTGTTTTGCCTTTTTTTTCCCCTTGGAGCCSGTCCATCCATGACCTCATGCAGCTTCCCATGGGTTGGTTGAAGTCTGGGCACCGTGTCCCTCCAAGGAGTGATAAAATCTCACCTGGCACCGCCTTTTGGGATCAGCACGAGTTATCTGGGGGATCTCATTCCAGAGGAACCTGTGGGAATGTTTCAGTCCTGTTATTGACTTTTTTTCCCAAGCTTTGTAATGAATTCCCTGTGCCCCAGAGGCCTGGATTAGCAGGGACAGCTGAGCTGGGCTGTTTGTCCTGCTGGGTGTCCCTGTCCCACCACTGGGGACTCTCCCTTGGATTCCAGGGTCTGGGATAGCCTGGATAAAGTATAAAAGTGTAAATGTGACGCATGGTGACATTTCCCAATGAGTTTTAACCACTAAGGAATCTCCAGCCCACTCCTAACACCTTTTCATTCCCTGTCCTCAAACCTCACAGGTTTCTAGGAATAAAACATCCCATGTCATTCTCCAGGCTGGAACTCTACAGTCACCTGGATGATCTTTAAGGTCCTTTCCCACCCAAATCCAAGTCCACAGAGACACTTTCTCCTATCCCAGGTGGCTGCAAGCCCTGTCCATCCTGGCCTTGGTCACTCCCAGGGTTGGGGCCTCCACCTGTGGCATGGGCATGGCTTGTGGCTGAAGTTTTAATTAGCCCAATTATCCTTTGACGAATGTCACTGAGCTGACACCATTCCAATCGTGTCTCCCTCCGACCCCTTCTCGCCACATGCCCCAGCTGCAAATATTTGYAAAATGCCTCAGAAACTCCAATTGCACCCCGGTTAATGAGAAATTCCWGAGTCCTGCACGAAATCACGCTCGGAATGCAAACTGAAACCAGCGGGCACGGCGAATGAAGGATCATCGCTCTCCCCAGTGGGTCATGGAACTCCAGGGATCTCCCTGTACCTTCTGAGGCTTCACAAGGACTCAAATTACCCTGCCCCAGGCTGGGATTGTGGAACCTTCCATCATGGAATGAACGGGGATGATGGCAGAAGCTGCAGATCCCAAAGGCAGCAGGAAATATGGAATAAGTCCTGGGTCTTCCTCTGAATGGGATCAGAGTCCTCACCAGAGCGGTTCTTGGAGGGCTTCATTGCAGAGGGAAGTGTTGCTGAAAATAATGGATGTAATTCCAGAGTGTTTCTGGTGGATGGTCACTGAAACCAGAGGCAGTTTAAAACAGATGAGGTGAAAATCAAAGTATTATACTGAGTGTGACAATGGGGTGACATCCTTTTATCCTGCTGTTGGACCACCAGTATCCCACCCTTTCACCATTATTTTCCTTTTTAYCATTACTTTCCCTTTTACCACTATTTTCCCTTTTACCATCCTTTTTCCTTTCAACATTATTTCCCCTTCTAACGGTATTTTTCTTCTTTCCAATTTTTTTTTTCTCTCACACCTCTGTTTACCCTACTGATCTCTTTTCTCCAGGCCATTTTAAGGTTCATATCTTTATTTTTATGGAAGATAAAGGATCACCACCCTCCAGATCCAAGGCTTTTCCAGGACTGGTGGTGACCAAAGTTTCCCTGGAGGGACAGACGGGGTGAGATCATCAGCGCTCTCCGGGGAACGCCTCGTGGTGCCCACAGGAGTTCTGTGGCAAATWAAAAAAAAAAAAAAAATCATCATTCTTCAAGTAAAAGTGCTAAAAGGTTTTTACCAATCGCCTGCTGACAAAGCAGTGGAACATCTGAGTATTTGTCTCTTGGTTTTGCAGCTCCATCAAGACCAGCAAAAACCACAGCGGGGTTGGACTCGATCTGCCCCTTTTGAGCCATTTGGTGTTTTSTAAATTCCTCCCTCCCTCGTTTGTCATTTCTGCTGTGGCTTCCCAGCAGGCAGCAGACACGAGGTACGTGCTGAGCGATTGTCCTGTTGGGCTTTCCACATCTGACACTCCAAAATAAAAATACRTGGAGGGGAAAGAACCGTTTGCTGCGAGTGATAATGGGACATCGCTGTTGTGGGGACATAGGGAAACTGGAGGGGTGGAGGAAAAAGGGATGGGACGTGGAAAATCAGTGGCAGAGCAGGAACAGGGGCTGTCCTGGCACACCTGGGCTGGGTTTTAAGTCGCCCTCAAATGATTTATTGGATGGAGAGCTCTAAAACCTGCAGGRGTTCTGCACTGGGGCTCCCTGGGAAACTCCAGCTGAGCTTTGTCCTGCTTTTTCTGAAGCTCACGTAAGTGCAAACCAAATCCTGAACCCAAATTCTGCCAGATTAGGAGGCATGTGCCAAAGCAGGGTATTTTTAACTCTCTTCCCYTGATTTGTGGCTTATGGGATGGGCACTGGGGTGCTAAGCAATAAATAAAGGAGMACAGACAGTGTTTTGTGAGCTCTGAGCGTGACCTTTTCCACGAGGTGAAGTTATTGTGTGAGCCTTTCCTGTCTGAATGGGAAGGGACAGCACAATGAATGATCCCTCAGCACACGCTGACAACTCAATCACTAGGGCAGGGACTGATTTCAAGGTCCAGCCARGCTGAAATTGCTGCTGAGTGTGAGGCATCCCTCGGATCGGGAGGGCAGCAGCAGCCCAGGGCTGTCCAGGAAAAGGCAGTCACAAGAAAAAGCTAAAAAACCTCATCTATTTAATATCAGGGGATAAAGGAGCTCTGGATAGACAGACACGGAGTGATTTACTGCCCTTAAAATCTGTTTGGTCTTAAAAGTATCTTTTATTTTTTTTTTTCTAAATAAAAGTCTCTTTCATAAATAAGCAAGGTTTGGATAAGGCTCTTTATTGTACAGCAGCACCAGAAGGCAGCAAACACGGGGAGGAAAAATAGGTCAGGCTTGCTGAGGTGATGGGGATAACCACCACCCCAAACCTGAAAATGAGCAAACCGGGAGATTTCTCCCCAAAACTCAGGATTCAAAGCCGGGATGGTGTCGGAGGAGCCTGGACAGCGGTGGAACATCTGCAGCTTTGGGCGGAGAGGGAGGGAGGGATGGAGGGAGGCAGTCAGCTCTTCCCGGGAGAGGAAAGGCAAGAAAAGCAGAGTTTGTCAATAGGAAAAACGGAAAGAAAAAGCTCAACCCTCAAACCAACCATCAGATAAGCCGATGGAGCATTAACACTTGCGGGCTCACCCTTCCTGCCCTGCCCTGCCCTCCGCACCGCAGCCCGACCCCTCCTGCTCTCATCACAGCTCACGGAGCTGTTCCTGCTGCTAAACCACCAAAAATGAGCACGGTGACAGGTGACAGCAGCCCTGTCCATCCTGGGCACCAGCTGTGATGGGATCTGTCCTCCCTGGGGAGAGGGGATGGTGTCCAGGGAAGTTTGGTGATGGGGAAACCTCAGGAATATCAAAAGGTGATAGGAACAAACCTTTTGAGTTCCCTTTCACATCTCAGGAATATCAAAAGGTGATGGGAACAAACCCTGTGAATTCCTCTAATATCTCAGGAATATTAAAAAATGATGGAAACAAACCCTGTGAGCTCCCCTTATATCTCAGGAATATCAAAAAGTGATGGGAACAAACCCTGTGAGTTCCCGTTTACATCTCAGAAATATAAAAAAAGATGGAAACAAACCCTGTGAGTTCCCTTTCACATCTCAGGAATATAAAAAAAAAATGATGGAAACAAACCCTATGAGTTCTCCTTTATATCTTGGGAATATCAAAAAATGATGGGAATAAGCCCAGCCAAGCCCTGATGGATCCTCCACCATCCACTGGAGCTGGGCATGGGATTCTCTACCAACAAAACCCTCAGTCTTCCCCTTTAGAAATATAAAAATGTAAAGAAAAGATCCTGATCATGGCTGGAAGTGTTTGAAAGTTTTAAAGACAGGGAGCTTTGTTCCCTCCTCGCCGTTCCAGACTCACAGCAGAGCGAAACGGAGCGGGACCGGCTGCCAACATTAATATTATTTTTGGAAAGAGATTGATCCTGGAAAGTAAGTACACGAAAGAGGAAGAGAAACAAGGGATTGTGAGCTAAGGTCACTCTGAGGTCTGGCACACATGACCTGAAAAAGCCCAAAAGCTTTGGATCCAATCCCCCCGAGCGGGGAAGGAATTGACGGCGATTACGCGGCTCCAGGAGCACATGGGGTAATGAACGGGGTGAAAGAAGGGTGGGACACCCACAAACGAGACTCTCTGCATTTTGGGRAGGCTTTGAGGGCAGCCAGAAGCACTTTTGGGTGAGCCCAGTGCTGAGGGGATGGCCATCCTGGGAATGCTGCGCTGCCCCGGCCCTGCGGTTCACCGCTTCCTTCCCTCGCAGCAGACGGAGCAGTAAAACGCACAAAAAAACAAATAAAAAGTGGGCTTTGGGCAGGCCAAATCCACACACAGCTTCCCAAAGGCCTTTATTAGAAAGGCTGGGGCACGYAGGGCTGAGGCTATCGGGGAATCAAAGCCGCTTCCCACCATTTTCCATTACGCCATCGGGAATTTAATCGAGGACCTGTGGCTTGGTTCAGCCCTGCCCATTTCCCCCTGGGACTGGGGAATTTGCTGTGCTCTATTGTTGTTTTACCGTGATCCAATAAAGCAGTTATCAGAAAAGCCCGGGCCAGGGTGGAAGTTTTCCTCAGGGGAGCCAAATTAACGAAAACCTGRGGAATATAAACATTGCCCTGTCCTCTCTCTGCTTTGGGGATGTAATAGCCAGCTCTGGAGAGAGAAGGAGGAAAATCAGGCATCTGAAATATCCCTGGAACCAGCAGAAAATGGCAATAAATGTCCCAGCAGCCCCCAAGGACAGGCTCCTGCAGCGCTGAGCTCTACGCACGAGCAAGAAACTGAGAAAATATCTCTGCAGAAATCTTTTCCTGTGCTTTCCCCCCTTTTTCACAAGGTCCCGAGGCTAATTAGCACTGGAACACCTCGGGAAAGATGAAACCTCCTGCAGGCCTGGCTGCTTTGAGTCGCAGTTAAAGGATTGGGGACACAGAGGGGTTTTTTGGTGTCTCGTGTCCCACTGACACCGAGTGCCTGTAAGATGAGGAGGTGTTCGGCTTTAATCAGCTGGTTGGGGTTAACCAGGYAAACCCAGCCTAACTGGGCTGGGATCAACCTGCAGCACCCATGAGCTCCCAACTCACGGGAACTTTGCTGGGACCTCCTCTGATTTGGAGGGGTGCGGGAAAGAAACCGCAATTAAAATTTGGGAGAGGGTGTGAAGAAGGGGAGGGGGAGATGAAACACTAATAAAGCTGTATTAGCACTTTATATGATTTAGTAGCACTAATATATTAGCATCATATTTAATTAAAATAGCTTTATTTTCAAATTTTATTTAATTTAATATGGTTTTATTTTATTTTATTTTATTTTATTTTATTTTATTTTATTTTATTTTATTTTATTTTATTTTATTTTATTTTACTTTATTTTATTTTATTTTATTTTATTTTATTCATTTTTTAAAATTTTATTTATTTAATTAGAACATAATGCTATGACTGTAACTATGAGTTTGCTTTAAAAGTCATCAGCAGTGCTTTCCCTGAGGGACCTGTGAGATGGCACCATCCAGGCATGGATTTTTTGCCAGATAAGGGTTTGTGATAAGCTGGAGGGCGCCCAAACTTCCGTGCCGGTGAAATGTGTTTACCGAGGATCACAATTTTAGTGCTGCCACGTTTTAAATAAATTGCAGGAGGAGCAATTAGCTCTGCAACGTCTTCATTTGCTGGTGCTGATCGATCCCCAGCGTGTAAAACGAGCCCTGCTGCGCACCCCGATCGATGCAGGAGGGTTTGTGAGGAGCCCCGCTATCAGAGCRGCTCTAATCATCTCCTTTCCTCTCTAAATTGATCAGGGAGAGCAAAACCCGAGCTCAGAGCAGCTCTTCCTCCAAGGGATCACTGCAAATCAACCCCAGGCTGGGTTACAGGCGGACAAAAATCTGAATTTCGCTGAGGAGCTCTGGCAGGTGATGGGTGGTTCGGCTGAGAGAGGTCAGGAGTCAGCCCTCATTTCAAACCGAGATTAAATCTGAGATAAAGCTCAAGTTCAGAGCGTGGTGAACAGGTTTTTGTTCTCTTTTTTATGAGGTTTATGCTGAAAGTGTAGTTAAGAGCAAAGCTAGGCGTGTTTTCTGCGAAATAAAACAGCCATTAGCTGTGAGGAAGCGAAGCCAATAAATAAATGTGGTGTTTTCTCTGTTTGCTCTCAACCCCAAAAAGAAATCAAACTCGAAAAGATAAATTTTCCCCTTAGCAAAATGATCTCCAACAACCTGGAAGCCTCTGGGAACTGTGAAATTCAATGAACATCTTTTGCTTTGTGTGGAGATAAGGAAATGAGGGGAATTCTAAAGAGCAGGAGTGAATTTAATGTGGGATTTCAGAACTTTGGTTGGGAATCGGCCCCGGGATGGTCTGTGCCTTGTTTATGCCTTTGGAAATGGGAGGGGTGGGAGTTTCCCTGGGTGTTTATCAGTTGGAAAATTGATCTGAGCTGCACTGGAAGGGCTGGGAACAGCTTTTCCCTGCCAGCTGCACAGTCCCAGCCTGGCACTGGAAGCATTTTAGAGACGGGGTGAATTCAATCTCTGAGAGGGCTCTGAAACCTTCACAGGACCACAAAATGCTCCGTGAGGAGAAAGGGGTTTGTGATGGTGTAGGACTTGTTTGGAAAATCTCGTGGAGTCACCATGAGAGTATTTTTAAGAGTCCTGACAATCCCTGCCCTCAAAAATCCACCCCAGGAGAGGAGAACTGGGGTCTGTTCCTCACAAAAAACGGGAACGATGCTCTGGAAGTTCTAGTGCTGAAGGAGAAATCAACTCTGTGTCTCCATCTGCCCTTTGCCATGTTTTTAATCAACCATTTCCACTTCTCAAATTCAATTTTCCCATCCAGTCTTTAAGTCCCACCTTTTGACCCAACCTCACAGAATCATTAAGGTTGGGAAAGACCTCCAAGACCATCAAATCCAACCTGAGATTAATCCCACCATGTCCAGCTGCCCTTCCCTGACTTGCAGAAGGATTTGTGGAAATTAGAGGATCTTGAATAAAAGGTTCTGTTAAAATTACAGTTTTGTGAAAATCAGAGGATCTCTGACAAAAAGTTCTTTTAAAATTCCAGGTTTGTGGAAATGAGAGGATCTCTGATAAAAGGTTCTATTCAATTTCCAGCTTTGTGGAAATCAGAGGATCTCTGATAACAAATTCTGTTAAAATTCCAGATCTGTGGAAATCAGAGAATCTAGAATTAAAAATTTCTGTTAAAATTCCAGCTTTTCCAGGTAGGGGAGGATCTTCTTCACCATCCATGCAGCTGCTGGTAGGGTCAGCTCCCCAACGACCCCAAAGGAATGTTCTGACCCCAAAACCGCTCCAGGGAACGTYTTTATGAAGGACAAAGCTTAACAGTCCATCCCACTGATGGATGACAGAGGTATGAAAAGATTAATTTAGGTGCCTTCCCAAAATAGCTTGAGCTAAGGTTTCCCCAGGCTGCCAAATTGTGACTGGAAATCTCATGGGGGTTAAAATCCTTCTGCTGTTTCAGCACTTCCAGCTTGAGCTGAGAGTGGAAATTTTGAGTGAAAAAGGGAAAAAAATTGATGGGATCTGTCAGGAACTTCAAGGAAGTTTGGCTTTGGAAGTAATAAAAAATCCAAGATTGACTAAATATATTTTTTCTATATTCTCTCCTTTAAGTTGTTTCTTAATTGCAAATCAAACAGAAGCAGAAAACAGAAAAAAACCCCCCCACAAACCCAAACCTTTAACGTGCCTTATGGTCAGAAGTAGCTGGAAAGGATAAAAAAAAACTTTCCTTCCCCTGTTTCAGCTGCAAGGTTTTTATTTATTAAAGATGATTTAAACCCTGAAAACTTGAAAAGATGAGAATAGAAAACAATAGTGGCTGCGTGTGTCGACTTTTCAAAAAAAAAAAAAAGCCGAACAAAAAGAATTAAAAACTGCTTCGGGCATAAACCAAAGGCCGCAGTAAATCACTGGATGTGCTAAATAAATCASAGTGATGCTGATAAAGCTGCTTTGGCTGCTTCCAGACCTTCTTTTTTGTAAGGTTTTTAAACTGCTGGTTACATCCCCTCTGTGATATGTGGTTGTGTAACTCATCAGGTGGGCCAAAAAAAAGGATCGATAAATAAATCTTTTCATGAAACAGAAAAATGGGATTTGGCTCAAGGGACGAGGGAACCTGTGCGAGAAATTTCCACATTAAAAAACCATTGCTCTTTCTGGAGCCCGGGGTGAGGAAAGAGCTTGAAACGAAACAGACAATTCCATAATTTTAGGGGGAAAATATTTATTATAAAACAGACAAGATCACCAAAACATCCAGTCCGGGATGAATTCAGAATAAAAACCTCTCCTGGCCAGTTTTCCTCTCAGCTGTAAGGTGGAGTGGGATGGACTCAKGGGATTTTTGGGAGAGGTTAAAGCTTTCAGTGTCAGAGCTGTGATCATGGATGTCGTGATCCAGAGTTGGTTTTGAGTGGATTTTTTCTCCAGAATACCCAAAAAGCTCCCTCTAAGCATGGAACCTCCTTTTYCAAAGATCTCCCCAAGATATTTGTGGTGCCATTGGGAAAGCAGGGAACAGAGAGGAAAATCCTAAATTCAGTTATCAAGACAAACTTTCCAAAAGGGCATCTGGGCCAGCTTGGTCTGGGATGGAATCTGCCCAAAAAATGGGAGCCAGAAATCCTTTAGAGACTAAAAAGAGTCACCCTGGGCTAAGTTCTTTATCATTCCAGTCTCATTGATCCATTTGAATTTAAAAAAAAAAACAGTATTTCTGCTCTTGAAGAGTAGAACAAAGTTACTGGGAAAGGGTCATTTCATACTGGGAAAGAGTAATTTCGTACTGGGAAAGATTAGGGCCTGCTGGGATGGTCAGAGACAGAAAAATGATGGCTGAAGGTGTCATCTCCACCTTCCTGGTGTTAAATCCATCTTCCTTGAGCTAAATCCACCTTYCTGGGCCTGTTCATGGCTAATTTATACCCACACTGGTCATAAAAACAGCCTTGGTTGCACAACTCTGGAAAAAAAATAAAATGTTGAGGAGCAGCCAGATCTTTATATCTGTATTTTATCTCCTTCTGAGCGGGAGGGTGGGAGTGTTAGGGATTAAAAATAGATCGGAACCTGATGGAAATGTTCCTAAAATTTGGATTTGGGTCAGTCAAAAGGGAAAACAGGTAAAAGGTCTGGCTCCAGCTGTGRATTTCCTGCTGTTTGGGTTTGTTTGGGGTCTGGGTTTGGTCTGTTGTAACAAACAGGGCTGACAYGCAGGACCTGCTTTAATCCATCACCGAAAATGGAACAGAGCAAAGAGCAGATCTGGTTCTGTTTGCTCAGGGGATGCAGGGCTGGCCTGAAGAAGAATAAAACACCCACGAGGGTGACTTTAAAAACAGCAGAACGTTCATCACCTGCCTTTTYTCCAGCCCCAGAGTGTCAAGGCAGTGCCAGAGCTCCTGGGAGCTCTTTGTGCCGCCTGAATTTCATGGGAAATGGTTTTGCAGCAAAGCAGGGAATGATCAGGATCCAGCAGGTGGCTGGGAACCCTCTCAAAATGGTTAATTTGAATAATTTCACTCACCCTGGGCAGGGCAGAGCTTCCARAAGAGGCTCAGAGKCAGCKCAGCGATGGATTTGGKGTTTTATCWCCCATCCCTGCAGGTCCTGRCAGGGSTGAGTTCCCCCARCTCTGCTCTTTGGGGCTGMAAAYCYCTCTGGAGCTGTCYCSGRGTGTGCAGGAGCAGCAGGAAGGGCTGGGAAGGGTTTGCAGGGATCCCAAAGTGGGAAGCTCAGCCTTGGGAAGTCGCTCCCCAAAATTTGGGCAGCTGGAGAAGAACTGCAGAGACAGCGAGGCTCAGGGACTTCATTTCCATGGAAAAAAAAAATGGGAGCACAGAAGTATTCCCTWCTTTTTGTTGAATGTTTTGGGATTTGAGTGCTTTTTTTCAATTCCAATGTGGCAATGGGACTGGAAAGTTAAAAACTTAGCTCAGGGTGACTCTTTTCAGTCTCTAAAGGATTTCTGGCTCCCACTTTTTGGGCAGATTCCATCCCAGACCAAGCTGGCCCAGCTGTCCTTTTGGGAAGTTTGTCTTGATAACTGAATTTAGGATTTTTCTCTCTGTTCTCTGCTTTTCCCATGAAAAAGAGAACACCTTTCCCTGTTCTTGCAGTAATTGGGCATTACAGAGAGCTTCTCACKCATTAATTTGTGGAATATTCATAGTGAAAGGAAGGACCCACTTTGTGCACAATTCCCAGAGGCAAATATCTGCTTTTTTTTTGCGGGATTTCAGTATATTTTGTGAGGAGATTTCCCCCAAAACCTTTTCCYTTTCATACACCCCTTCCCTGGGTGCCTCCTGCCCTCAGCAGAGTTTGCTCAGCCACATTTGGGCCTCTCTGGGAATATTTTTCTGGATGTGCAGCCTGAGAGGAGCAGAACAAACWCCCAGAAATCCCCTGGGATGGCTTTGACTGCCTTGGCGACACCATTCCAGTCTCATCTCCTCTCACACCAGACTCCTGGC
>NW_026623769.1:371441-381555 GCF_030028575.1 Malurus melanocephalus | reverse complement strand
CAGCTCCTTCTTTGTGATCCTGGGTGGAGATTATTTAAAGGTGAGAGGAAAACGTTCTGTTAAAACCCAGAGGGAAGGCCTGAAAAATGTGATGCTCAAACTCCTGGAGATTCCTGGGTTTTATTGTAATTCCCTAAAAATTTGCTGTAGGATCCGATGGTGGAAAATGGGATATGGTACTGTAGGATTTTGTTATTGTTGGTTTTAATCGTCAGCCAGACACGGGAAAAAAAGCAAAGGTAATATTAAATTGAAATTCAGAGCAAAAGATGGAGCTTGGAAGAAAAGCCAACTTTTAGTTTGGCTCCTATGAAATGAAATGGAGCTGAGGGCATTCCTGCTTTTAATGGAAATTTAAAAAAATGCCCTTTTTAAGGATGGACATTTAAATTTGGGTCTATCAATCAATTTTTAGAAATGCCGTAGATGTTCATTTAAAAAAAAAAACCCTTTTATTTGATTAAGAAGATTAAATGCTCAAATCAAACCATGACTTTTGCAAATTTTTGCTTGAAGATGGGAAGGTTCTGCTAATCTGCAATGAATCATCAAAAGCTGAGCTGCTCTGGGGGAATGAAACCCATTCTAACCTCCAGACTGACACTCTGATGAACTGATTTTTACAATTATATTTTCCTTACGGAAATGTTAGTGAGAAGGAAAATAAACCCAAATAATTTTTAAGAGAAAGTACCCTAATACCTGCAACTTTTGCAGAATTTTAATTAATTAGGAGCTATTTGGAAGTATTTTTGAATATGGGTAGCATAAACAAACATCTCGAAGGAACAGTTAATAAAGAATACTTTCAGGCACCATTTTTTTCATCCATTCACAGATTTCTCAGACCTTAAATTTCCCTGGAGGAGGATGAGGATAGAAGGAAGGAAGGAAGGCTACCCAAACTCACCTATTTTACCCAACAATTTATTTTCCTTTTTTTCTTAATCATAACCAAAACATTTCCAAATGCAAAACTCCCGACTAAAAGAAGGAACAGACCAAGGTAAGGGAAATTCCCTAACCCTAACCCTAAAACCAAATAATTATAATAACCCTAACTCTAACCCTAAAACTAACCTTAACCCCAGCCTAACCCTAAAACCAATTAATTATAATAACCCTAATCCTAACCCAATAACCAAAAAATTACAAAATGCAAAATTCCTGACTGAGAAAAGGATCAGGCCAAGGTGAGGGAAATTCCTCTCCTCTTTTCCCATCCAATCAAACGCACATTCCCTGTTTGGAGCTGCGATTCCAGAGGCTCCAGGCATTCAGTGAGATCCTAAAACACCTCAGTGATCATGTCACCGGGTAATTAACTAAGTGATCAATCAATTAATTATAAGGGAAAGTTGCTCCTGTAGCGCAAATCAGTTTGGGAGCTCTGGTTTCAGGAATAAAGTATTTATCCACAGATCTGCGGGAACAGAGCCCCCATTGTTCRCAGGAGGTTCTGTTATCCTTAATTAACTTTTCTGTGTGTGGGCAGCACCCAAAGGAGCAAAGCCCAGTCCCAGTTGGAGCCTGGCACTGGGAATGCTGGGGAGCAGCGTCCTCCTGGGTCTGCTTTTCAGAAGGAGCTGGATAATCTCAGAAAAAGCAAATTTTCCTTCTATTTTTTTGATAAAAAATATTTAAAGGGATTTTGTTCCCYCACTAATATTTTTGTGTAGCCCTGGTTCTGCTTCCCCAAAGAGCGGGATGTGGGTAAAGCACCAACGCTTCCAAAAACTGCAGGATTTCGTGGAAAAAGCCATTAATTGATGAACTAAACGGGAAATCGGTGCAGAAAATGTGGAAAACTCCATCGTGGCTCTGATTTTGTACCTTTTTATTCCTCCTGAGCCTTGGGGTGACACCGGGAAGGCGTTTCTTTGGAGCAGGGAATAATTTCAAATTAAAATATCTGCAATAATTTCAAACCAGGGAACAACGAGGGTCTAATTCCCTTTCTGGGAAGATGCTAGGGAGACAAAGATTTGATAAACGTCATTCATTAATTTTTTTTTTCTGTGATGGAAGAGAAGCCTTAATTCCTCAAATATGCCAAGATGATGTTTGCAGTGAGCAGTGCTGTAAGTTTCCTAGGAAACGTGAATATTACCTTGCTGAGGAATGAGAAATTCAGAGGAGCAATTTGTTCTGAGATGSGAAGGCTTTGTCCTTTTAGCTAATGAAAAATCCAAACCCGGAGCAGGGAGGAAAACTGGAGCAGAGGAATCAGGTACAGGGAAAAGTGGGAGCTGCTCTGGTGGAAAATCTGGATAAGAAAGTGAAAATGGTGTCAGAGGGATGAAGATTTGTTATTAAGACTCTGTCATTAAAGGGGGTGCAATGGCACCGCTCTGGTGTGGATGAGAAAGTGGAAAAATCGAGAAAAATTAGTTTTTCTAGCCCCAAATTCCCAAGCATGGAGCATTCAGGAAGGAATGGGAGGAAATGCAACATCCCATGGAGGGAGTGAAGCAGGAAATCTCCTCCTCCAAACTTGTCCAGGAGGTGTTTGGATTTCTCAGAGCTGGCTCAGGCCCCGTTTCCATTTCCATTTCCATTTCCATTTCCATTTCCATTTCCATTTCCATTTCCATTTCCATTTCCATTTCCATTTCCATTTCCATTATTTCCATTTCCATTTCCTGGGTGTTCTCCTGGATTTACAGAGCGTGTCCATGTCAGGGGTTAGGACTGGATCCTCAACTGTCAGCACCGGTGCTTTGAACCCTTCCAGCAGGAAAATCCATCCTGCAGCCCTGATCCYCTGCTCCCTGACAGCAGAAATGGAGAGCTGTGAAAATTCCTTTCCGTGGACACGAGCACAAGGCTGGGAAAAGCAGCTGCCAGGSGTTTCACCGTCTCAGCCTTTTGCTCTCTGCTGAGTCAGACAAGCAGCTCCGAAATCTCTCCTTATCTGTGCAGCTGGAATCTGTGGGATTGAGGGAGCAGGGTTTAATCTGCTCTGCTGGGAATGACCTCATGGCTGGGGCATGGAAATTCCTCACTGGGGGTTTTCATCTGGATATTGGGGGRTTTTCRTCTGGATATTGAGGGGTTTCATYGGGATATTGRGGGKTTYMWYYKGRWWWTKRRGGGKTTYMWYYKGWWWWTKGRGRRTTTWCATYKGGATATTGGGGGGTTAARCCTGGCAAATTCGATGGCCTGATCTCAGATTTTGCTTTGTTTTTAGGGGCAAGACCCTTAATACAATAATGGCACTGCCAGCTCCTGTTTTACCAAGTACTGATCCTAATCCTTGTGCAGGGAATGGATTTCTTCACTTTTTTTCTTTTGTTCTCACACCAATCCTTGCAGAGATTCCGAAGTTTGCCATTCAGATCTCTCAGCTGCTCATTACTATGAACCAGCCAAGCTTTGCTCCAATAATCTTTCCCCTAAAAGACAAATTTTTGACATTCCTTCCTTTTTTAGCTCGGCGGAGAGGGGTAAGGGATGATGTGGCTGCAATGATACTCTGGTGACATAACGAAGAACAGGAAAGGTCAGAGCAGATTAATTTGCTCCAGGATCAGCTGGAGAATATTAAACCTCTTAACTGTAATCCTTTGATAACCAGTTCTATAATGTAATCATCAGCGTACATCCAATAACACACACGTTAATTACTTTGCAATTCTATTTTTCATCTTTAATCGCGAGGCATATTTTAAAGGRTGCCCCAAACGCAGTTCAAACGACTCGTTTCCAATGAAAAAAAAAGTCCTATTTTTATGAGGTAGCTGGGGAAAAATCAGCCTGGAAAATATCCCTGTGAAGGAAGCATCTGTCACCAGTCAGAGTGTTATCGCTGCTCCCTGGGGAGCGCCAGGCTGGGGACGGRCAGCGGGGAAACGCTCGGGGCTCAGTGGGATGGAAAAGCGGGGATTTTGTAGGATGGGGAGGATGCTGTGGGGCTGGGTCTGAGCCCCCTCGACCCCAAAAGTCTGGGAAATGCGAGCCTGGAGAGGAGGAGGAGCGGGGTTTGTGCACAGAGGGTTGGTATTCGTGGGGAGGTGCAGTTTCTTTGTGTGAGATTCATGGGAGAATTTCCTCCCAAAAGCCATGTCCCATATCAGCCACCCAAATCAATCCCAAATCAGCTTCTTGCCACTCCAAGTGCTCTCCTGCTCCTGCAAAACCCCCTCTCCACAACTTTGGAGAGGCAGAACTGTGTGCCAGCTGTGCAGAAGTTCATCAGATCCATCAAACCTCCGGCTGTGACCTGTCAYCAGCTCAGGAAACATCAGCCACCCTTTGCAAATGAGTGTTCGTGGGTGTGCTGCACAGCCTGAGCATGCTCACGGCTTCCAGAGAGGGGAAAAAAACACTCCAGGGCTGAAAAAATGGGAAAAATACATCCAGGGATTGATGGGGACTTGTCCCTGAGCCAAGACATGGTTATGCTGCAACGCTGATTTCTGTGAAGCGCTGGAGTGGTTTGGTGTCTGTGCAGACAGMGGTGACTCAACGGGAATTTCCAGGTGTAATTTGAAGGATTTGCAATTGGGAAAGTCACAGCAAACAAAGGGGTCAGTCCCTCTTTCCCAAAAAAGCAGAGCTCAAGCTGGGCTGAGGCATTTTGGGAAACCACGGTTCAGCTCCTGAAGCTCATTTCTATCTGCAAGGACTGAGTCAGGGTGAAATCGAGTTTGGGAGGTCYCCCCACACCAACCAGCAGTTTGCAGTTGAATTTCCAGGCCCTTCCTCCTCCAACAAACACCACGTCCCACACAAAGTGCCTCCATCAACACCAAAACCACTGGGGCAACCCATGGACAGGCAGCACGTACACTTCCCACTGAGAGCCCATTCCAGCTCGTTATTGTGCTCAGAACTCGAGGAAACAGAAAGGAAAGTTGACCCGAGGTCAGTTCCCGCTCTGGGTAGCGCTGTAACGCGAGAGCAGCGATGAATCTTTAATTGCAGTTGCTCGTTTATAAATGCTTAATGCAAACACCATGTCCAGGCTGCCCAGCGAGGGTGTCGGTGACCAGGAAGGTCACGGGGCTGGGAGGAACCTCCTCGGGCAGAAATCACAACGGATTGGTCTTTATTTGTCCAGAATCTGGGCTGAAAATGGGATGGCAGGGCTGTGGGGGGATGAGTGTGTGATGAGTGTGTGATGAGTGTGATCAGTGTGATGTGTGATGAGTGTGATGTGTGAGAGACTCATCAGCACCCCCAGTCCTGTTGGAGACTCTTATGAGCATCCCAAATGTCACTGGGGACTCCTATCAGCATCCCAAACCTCATTGGGAACTCTTACCAACATCCCAAACCCCACTGGGGACTCCTATCAGCATCCCAAACCTCAATGGGGACTGTTATCATCATCCCCAGCCCTACTGGGCTCTCTCATCATCATTCCCAGTCCCGTGGGGATCTCCCATGAGCATTCCCAACCCTCTCGTGGTCTCTCATCACCACCCCCAGCCCTATTGGGGTCTCTCCTCAGCACCCTCAGCCTCCAGGGGAACTCTTGTCACCATCCCCAGCCCCACTGGGTTTTCTCATCAGCATCCTTGGCCTTATTGGGGTCTATTCTCAGCATCCTCAGCCCCATGGGAGACTCTCAGCAGCATCCCAAACCGCACTGGGGACCCCTCTCAGCATCCCCAGCCCCACTGGGTTATGCCATCAACATCCCAAACTGCACTGGGGACTCCTATCAGCATCTCGAGCGTCACTGGTGATGGGTGATGCAGAAAAATTAAAACCAGGCTTCATGTAACGATTATTTTTATTTTTATTTTTCTGTGGAAGGAGGGAAGGGAAGGGAAGGGAAGGGAAGGGAAGGGAAGGGAAGGGAAGGGAAGGGAAGGAAAGGAAAGGAAAGGAAAGGAAAGGAAAGGAAAGGAAAGGAAAGGAAAGGAAAGGAAAGGAAAGGAAAGGAAAGGAAAGGAAAGGAAAGGAAAGGAAAGGAAAGGAAAGAAGGAAAGGCAGCCGGGCTGGGGTTCCCGGAGCTTTCACTGTGCCCCATTTACGAATCAAGGGCCACAGCCGCGCCCGCTCCCCTGTTTACTTGGCAAGATTATATCCCATTAGCAGATTTGCCTTGTAATTGCACTGTGGTGTAAAATGCCATCGTCCTGACATCCCCGAAGGTTGGGATTAACTACTGCCGACATTTCTGTCCCCTTCTGAAAGGTTTTGATTGAGCAGAATGAATCGGAGGGAACTGAGAGGATGATGGATGCTTCCAGCGCCGCCGGTTTGCGGACACCRATATCATAACAAGATAAAGAGGCAGTGACAGGCAGCAGCTTCTGCTTTTCCAGGGCTCATTTCTCCTTCCYCTGACTGGTTCTGGGTGGCAAAGCTCAAATTTTGCTGAGTGCCTGATTCCAGGTGGATGAGCTGGTGCTGATCTGTTTTTAGAGCGGCCTGAAAGTGTGTGTGGAGCTTTGATCGCCTGCCCGAGAATCTGTTTGGGGTTTGGGATTTGTGGTTTGGGATTTGGGGTTTGGGGTTTGGGGTCAGGCTCTGCGGCTGAGGATGGTCAGTGCTGACCCCAATGTGTTGGACTCACAGGTATTTTATCAGAGGTTTTTCACCCTCCAAGGCTCTGTCAAAGCCACAGAGCATCAGTGAACCGGCACGAAAACACTTCCCAAAAAGCAGCACACATTTATACATTGCATTAATCAGGCTGCAGAAGGGTTCTCTGTCCCAGAAAGTCTTGAATTCTCAATTTCTATTCTGAATTTCCATCCAGATTGGATTCTTGAGGCTGCAAGGGGCAAAAAATCTCTAGGAGGAGAGCCAGGGGAACTTTTGCTGATTTTAACCCTTTTCTAGGCAGAAAGAGGTTTCAGGATGCAAGGACAGGAAGATGGTTTGCAGTTCTCCAGGGCTCAGCCTTTGAGCTCAGTTCACATTGTTCTTGTTTACCAGAAATATTTGAGTTCCTTGTCCCCGACCAAAATGAAGTTAAAATCTTGTAAAAAAGGGTATTATTGTGGTTAGCTCCTCTCCCAGATCCTGGAATTAGAGAAGCAGAAACAATATAAAAAGGGGGGAAAAAAATAAATCAGAGGAGCTGTGTTGCCACGTGCTTTTATTTTCAATTCCTCTGGAGAGAACAGCATTTACTGTCTCACGTGGGAAAACAACGCCCACAGCTTGACTCAGCTCCTGCAAACTCCTGCAACCACACACCTCGAGCCAGAAACCCAGAGACAAAACCAAACCATCCCTCAGGAGGCAGAAAAACCCGCTCAGGTTGAGTTTGTGAGAGCGGCACCGCATCCCTGGGCGGGAAGGTCAGCGAGAGCATCCCTGGGGGCTCATATTCTGCTTTATTACATAACCCCGATCTCCGGAATTAAAGCTTAATCCCAAGGCGTGCCTGGGAGCTCAGCTCAGCMGGGACTGGCTCCCACCCTCGGGGGCACAGCCCCCCTGCTCTCCAAAGGGACAGGAAAACCAAAGGGATTTAATCTCAACCCCCAGAAGAGAAACGCAGCGCTGCTTCTCCTCCGCTGCCGGCAGCTGTCCCCAAATCTGTCCCCAAATCTGTCCCCAAATCTGTCCCCAAATCAGAGCTTTCTGCCAGGGCTTTGATGAAACAGCAGAGTTTTGTGGGGCACCGGGTGCCAGACACGCTGCTGATAGAAGCAATAAATCCCCATCCAAACCCTAAAAATAATATTGGGCTTGTTTTAAATTAAGGTCACGGGGTATGGCTTTCATTAGCCCCTGCGTGGATCCTGAATAGCAATTATTACATACTTGTTCAGGTTTAAGTATTTTTATAGGATTTTTTTTTTCCAAAAATCCCGTCAGAATATTTTCCCTATGGGAYGGGGATCATCTTTGTGAGAGGAAGAATCTTGTGGTTAAGCCTGGCCTGAGATTTTTGGAGATCTGGCTTTGGCTGCTGGCTCTGCCACAGACACCCYGGGTGAGCCACTTCTCTTGTGCTTAAAATAAAAGTTCAAGGCCCGTTTAAGMATCTGAAAGATGAGAGCTCAGCCTTCAAGAAAAAAAAAGAACTAAAGAAGAGGAGGAAGAAGAAGAAGAAAGCTGGCTGCCTATCTGAGACTCGTCCCTCTTGGTGCCTTCAGAGCCTGCTGAGAGCCTTTGGAAATGCAGCCCTTCCCGTCTCCGTTCTTCATCTGGGGAGCAGAAGCTCTGGACGTGCAGGGGAAGCTGCACACGGGGTGGGAGGTCGGGATGGAGTAAAATGGTTTTGGTTTGGCTTTTAGGMCAAAATATGAGGGATTTTGGTGCTTCTCAGGTGGCTTCTGGAGGCAGCCATGGAAGGGGTCTGGGGGGAAGAGCCCTCCTGGCACAGACACATCCCTGGGGCTGAGCCTGAGCCTATGCACCTGCTCACTGATCCCTCCAGCAGCCACATTTCCACTCAAAATTGAATTTYCATTTCCAATATTGGCTGATCCTGGCCCTGATTGGAACCAAAGGACAGTAGGGGTGACACCTCCAGACCTGGGGCAGGGTTTGCTCTCCCTGGGAGCTTTTCCTGGGGTTTTCCTGCTGTGCCGGCCCCACTCCGGCTCCCAAACCAACAGAGGGTCTCACCCTGATCATTTCCTATTTCCACACACAGCCCTAAATCAAAAATTTCAGTGGGGACATCCCCAATCCTTCAGATCCCTCGGCAGTTTGACACCACCCAAAGTGTGACACAGGAGACTGGGGGGAACTGACGGAACTCAGACAGAAAAAAATTRTTTGGTTGTTTAGGACAAAGGAGATAAGATCAGCCTGTGGAATTTTTTACAACAGGTTACCAGGAATTGCTGATTAAAAATGTTTTTCCTGTGACAACCTCTTTCCATCCCCTCCAAAACAATGAATGGATTTGTGGTCACATGAGGCAAAGTGACCTTGGTTCTGTTTTCATTGATTAAACAACAACAASAAAAAAATTGTTTTGACAACTCTTTGTGCACCTGCAGGTACACATTGAGAACGAAACAAATGTGGAATATAATAAATGTCATCTGGTTAACCCAGGGGTGAGGGGTGGCACTCTGCTCCATGAATAAAATTAACAGGGAGGATTCCAGGGAAGAATTGCTGTTCTGGTGACAGGTAAGCACCAAATGTTCRATGGAACCAGGCCAGCAGGGGTTGGAAGCACACAGGAGATCAATAATAACGTGGGCAGCGCATTCATTCAGGGTGCAGGCACTGGGATACAATAAAATGCTTTTTGAAGCTGCACGTGGCACATGGGAAGGTTCCTCTGGAGTCAGGGGAGGATTCTGAATATCAGAAATTTATAGTTTTGTAAAATCACAGATCATGGCATGGATTGAYCAGCTCAAAGCGCAATTTTTTTTGGAAGGAAAGCAAAAAGCAGAGGGAACTTCAAAGCCAGGCCACGATGCTCAGAGCCTCAGCTGATTGAATTCTGAGTATTTTTGTCAATGGGTGTTTCACACTCTCATGGTAAAGTTTTCCTCCTCTCTAACTGGAATTTCCCTTGCTCCAACCTGTCCCCGCTGCTGCTTCTCCTTCACAGCAGAGGGTCCAGCTCTGCCTTCTCTGCACCCTTTGGAGCAGCTGAAGAGGGAATTAAAGCTGTTCCCAGCAATTAAAACCCAAAACTCCTCCTGAGCAGCCTCTCAGCTGGATTTTGCTCTGTCACAACCCCGCTGTCCCTCCCCTTCACTGGCAGTGGGGAAGCATCTCTGCATTTATTAATATTTAATAATTACTAATTTTATATTTATAATTAATAGTTAAAATTAACCAATATTGGCAGTGGCTCTGGCAGGCACCTGACCAAAAAAATTCCTGGGGACAGTGGATGGATCACAAAGAGCACCCGGACCTGTCCCACTCCTGTGCTGATCCCTGGGATGGGATGAGCCATAAACAGGGAATGGTTTCGGGGGATGAACACGACATTTCTCAATTCCAAATCTCCCAGCCAGGTGAGAGAATTCCACCTCCTCCTGCTGCTCCCAGGGCTGGCACCGCAATATTCCCAATTCCGGCAGCTCTGATGGCACTGGGGCAGCCGGAGAGGGAAAGTTTCCCGGTGCCTGTTTGCAGGATCCAAAGAGAAAAACAGAGCAGAGATGGGATGGGATGGGATGGGATGGGATGGGATGGGATGGGATGGGATGGGATGGGATGGGAT